>NW_024386032.1:0-7564 GCF_016835505.1 Polypterus senegalus | reverse complement strand
CTGTTTAGTGCAACCCACATACTGGGAGCGGTAAGTTTGTCAGCGACATGGTTAAGTCCACATTAGCACAGTGCTCACTGCTTGTAACTAGCAACTCGAATGGATGATGTCATGCCATCTCCGTTGAGAGGGGATGTAAACAAAACAGCAATCACCTGTCCAAACCTCTGGGCAAGTAATAGGGGCGCAGACTTACGGCCAACAGTTCGATATCCCTGCAGCAAGTGGAGATTTTAACGGTTACATGTCCTGAGTTGCACCACTTTGTATTGACATAGAGAGCGAGTCCTCCTCCTTTCTTCTTCCGCGAGGTACCCGCCTCTGTCCGCTCCAACTGTGCTAAACCCGGTAGCTCCAGCTAGCATCTGGGATGATAGACGTAGCCACGTTTCACTAAAACACAGCAAGCTGCATTCTCTGTAGGTTCTGACATTTTTCACCAGCACAGCCAGTTCTTTGGTGGTTGCTGAGGCAAAAACTTGGGCATGGGAGGAGTTTGGGGAGGCCATGGAGAACGATTTTGAACGGCTTTGAGGAGATTCTGGTCCACCATTCAGCGTCTCAGGAGGGGGAAGCAGTGCAGTGTCAGCACTGTATATGTTGGGGATGGTGCGCTGCTGACCTCGATTTGGACGATATGGGTCAGTGGGGGGAATCAATCAATCAATCAACATTTATTTATATAGCACATATTCATACAAAAAAAATGTAGCTCAAAGTGCTTTACAAAATGAATAGAGTAATAGAAGACACAATAAAAGATAAACATAAGTCAACATTAATTAACATAGAATAAGAGTAAGGTCCGATGGCCAGGGTGGACAGAAAAACAAAAAAAACTCCAAAAGCTGGAGAAAAATAAAATCTGTAGGGGTTCCAGACCAAGAGACGCCCAGTCCCTCTGGGCATTCTACCTAACATAAATCATCATATTTTCATGGAAGGACCTGATGATGATGGTCACGTAGACTTCTGGCTTTCAGTCCATCATTGTTGGAGCATCATGATGCTTTGAGTAGGTGGTGGGCAGGCCGCCACCACAAAGAAACCGGAAAAAGAAACAGAAAAGAGAGTAGGGGTCAGTACGGATTTTAGAGCCACCATGAATAGTTATTATGAAGAATTGAACATACAGAGTATCAGGATTAAGTTAAAGTGAAGTTATAAAAAGGCCATGTTAAAGGAATGTGTTTTCAGCAGTGTTTTAAATTGCTCTACTGTATTTGCCTGGCGAATTCCTATCGGCAGGCTATTCCAGATTTTAGGTGCATAGCATTTTAGGTGCAAGGCCGCCTCACCACTTCTTTTAAGTTTAGCTTTTGGAATTATAAGGAGACACTCATTTGAAGATCTAAGGTTACGATTTGGAATATAACGCTGTCCGGCATTCCGATATATAAGATGGAGCGAGATTATTTAAGGCTTTATAAACCATAAGCAGTATTTTAAAGTCAATCCTGAATGACACAGGCAACCAGTGTAGTGACATCAAAACTGGAGAGATGTGTTCGATTTTCTTTTCCAGTTAGATTCTAGCAGCTGCATTCTGCACTCGTTGCAAATGATTTATGTCTTTTGGTAGTCCTGAGAGGAGTGCGTTAAGTAATCTAGTCACTGAAAACAAAAGCGAATTAATTTCTCAGCATCTTCAATGATATAAGAGGTCTAACTTAGCTACTCAAATGAAAATGCTGTCCTAGTGGTCTGATGAATATGCATTTAAAAACTAGATTACAGTCAACGGTTACCCTAAAGTTTTTTATCTTAACTTTAATCCTAGTGCATTAAGTTTATTTCTGATAACCCCATTGAATCCATTATTGCCACTTACTAAAATTTAAGTTTTCTTTATTTAGTTTGAGAAAATTACTATTCATCCATTCAGAAATACCAGTAAGACATTGTGTTAGTGAATCGAAAGAGTCGAGTCATCAGGTGCTATAGATAAGTATAGTTGTGTGTCATCAGCATAGCTGTGGTAGCTCACGCTTGTAACCTGAGATAATCTGACCTAACGGAAGCATGTAGATTGAGAATAACAGCGGACCCAGGATAGAGCCTTGTGAACACCATATCGGATATCATGTGTCTGTTGAGATTTGATTACCACAACTCACAAAGAATTTTCTCCCTGCCAGGCAGGATTCAAACCAATTCAAGACACTGCCAGAGAGGCCCACCCATTGACTAAGGCGATTTCTAAGTATTATTGTGATCAATTGTGTCAAATGCAGCACTCATATCTAAGAGGATGAGAACAGATAAATGGCCTCTGTCTGCATTTACCTGCAAGTCATTTATTACTTTAACAAGTGCAGTTTCTGTGCTGTGATTTGTTCTTGAAGCCTGACTGAAAAGTATCAAGAATAGCATGTTTATTGAGGTGGTCATTTAATCAGTATAATGACTGCCTTCTCTAGAATTTTATTTAAGAAGGGCAGGTTAGAGATGGGTCTAAAATTTTCAAAGGCAGAAAGGGTCAAGATTATTTTTCTTGAGCAGGGGTTTAACTACAGCAGTCTTAAGACAGTCTGGGAAGACCCTCATATCTAATGACCTAATTTACTATGTCCAGAATATTGTCAATTAGCACGCTTGATATTGAAAAACCTGGTTGGTATGGGTCAAGGACGAGGTGGAGGGTTTCAGTTGAGAGATTATACTATGTAATTCAGGTAAATCTATCCTGGTGAAAGCATTTAATTTGTTTATAACGGAGTACCGGGCTTTGGAGGTTCTGCAGTGTTCGGAGATATACTATGTTATCTCTAATATCATTAATTTTTTGAGTGAAAAATACAGCAATGTTCTCACAGGTTTCACTGGAAGTATTCTGGGGGCATTCCTTTGTGTTCCTGGGTTTAACAGGGCGGTCAATTGTTGAAAATAAGACTCTGGGATTACTAGCATTGTTATTTATAATATTAGAGAATAGCAGCCTCAAGACGGACAGTGTTATTGTATTCTGTTATTTTAACTTTTAATATTTCATAGTGGATAGTTAGTTTAGTTTTCCTCCATTTACGCCAGCTCTACGACATGTTCTTTTTAAATCAGACACTCTTTGGGTCTTCCATGGAATAACAGTACTAGAGGATTTTTTAACTGTCTTTTCAGGTGCAACTATGTCAACAGCAGTTCTTACTTTAGAGTTAAAGTTTTCCACTTTACTATTTACATTATCCTCGCTATTATAGCTGGCATTATAAACGGACTGATTGCTTAGAATAGTTGTAAGCTTTAAAGCTGTTGATGAGTCAAAGAAGCGTTTTAACAAAATGCTTCTCATGAGCGTTTCTATCTTTATTTCAATATTAAATAGTAGAAGGAAATGGTCTGATAGACCGATATCAGTGACCTGTTTTATATCAACTTTAAGTCCTTTAGTAATCACTAAGTCTAACGTATGACCTGCTTTATGTGTAGGCTGATTTACGAGCTGCCTCAAATCAAAAGAGTCCAGGAGGTTCATGAATTCCTTTACCTTTTGGTCACACTGATTGTCGACATGAAAGTTAAAGTCGCCGACTATTAAGAGTGCATCATAGTTTGTAACTAAAATTGACATTAAGTCAGAGAATTCCTCAAGGAAAGACGCTTATATTTAGGAGGTCTATACAGGATAATACAGAGACGTGGGAATCTCCATGAATAACAACGGCGAGATACTCAAAGGACTTAAATTTACCAAAACTAACATCTTTACATTTTAATCGCTCGAGTAAATGTTTGCCAAACCGCCCCTTTTCCTGGCGGTCGCACGGTAAAACTGTAATCCGGAGCCAGATTCGATTAAAACTGCCGCCCCATTGGAATTAAGCCATGTTTCATTTAGCAATAAAATCAATGTTTCTATCACTAATAAGATCGCTTATAAAAATGTCTTGTTAGTTAAAGCTCTAACATTTAATAGTGCCATATTTAATGTTTCTGAAGGGCAGAGCTGAATTTTATGCGTGTTATCGTAATCGGAACAAAATTAAGTTATTTTTGTTAACCCTGTGTACTTTTATGTAATCTACAATCCGTTTTTATAGTCTTAATGCAGTGTTGATCTGAAGTAGTAATTTCAATTAAATTATTGGTGTTTTTGCGCACTGCCTAGATTTTTTACGTGCGTTAAGATTTGTTATTAGATTATTAATGATGAAGTAAAGGGAAGTACTAAGACCTCCTCAATCCCATTAATATGCCTTCCATCGAGGAAGCAGAGCCTGGGACTCTGAGGTGGGCTCCCCATCTCTGGGGCTGAGGTCAACGGGTGGTCAAAACTCCTTGGTGGCAGGGCCCGGGTGATGAGATACCCCTTGAGTTCCTTAAGGCTCTGGATGTTGTAGGTCTTGGTTGACACATCTCTGCAACAGTGCATGGACATCGGGGACAGTGCCTCTGGATTGGCAGACTGGGGTGGCATTTCTCCTCTTTAAGAAGGGGGACCGGAGGGTGTGTTCCAACTACAGAGGATCACACTCCTCAGCCTCCTTAGAAAAGGGTATTGGGAGTCCTGGAGAGCAGGGTCCGTGAGGATAGTTGAACCTTGATTCAGGAGGAACAGTGTTGTGTTTGTCCTGGTCGTGGAACAGTAGACCAGCCTACACCCTTAGCAGGGTCCTGAGGGTGCATGGAGTTTGCCTAACCAGTCTACATGTGTTTTGTGGACTTGGAAAAGGTCATTCGACCACGTCCCCTTAGGGAATAGTGAGGGGGGTGCTCCGGGAGTATGGGGTACCGGACCTCCTGATAAGGGCTGTTTGGTCCCTGTACAACCAGTGTCAGAGCTTGGTCCGCATTGCTGGCAGTAAGTTGAACCCGTTTCCAGTGAGAGTTGGACTCTGCCAGGGCTGCCCTTTGTCACCGATTCTGTTCATTACTTTTATGGACAGAATTGTTAAGCAAGCCAGGTGTTGAGGGGTCGGTTTGTTGGACTCAGGATTGGGCCACTGCTTTTTGCAGATGATGTCCTGTTTGTGTCATCAGGCTGTGATCTTCAGCTCTCTGGATCGGTTCGCAGCCGAGTGTAAGTGGCTGGGATGGGAATCGGCACCTCCAAATCCGAGACCATGGTTGTCCGCTGGAAAGGGTTGAGTGCCCTTTCAGGTTTGGGAGCGAGATCCTGCCCCAAGTGGAGGAGTTCAAGTATCAAAGGGGTCTTGTTCACGAGTGAGGGAAGAATGTAGCGTGAGATCACAGGCGGATCGTGCGGCGTCCTGCAGTGATGTGGGCTCTGTATTGGTCTGTCGTGGTGAAAAGGAGCTGAGCCGTAAGGCAAAGCTCTCAATTTACAGTCGATCATGTTCCTACCCTCACCTATAGTCATGAGCCATGGGTAGTGACCAAAGAAAGAGATCACAAATACAAGTGGCTGAAATGAGTTTCCTCCGAGGTTGTTTGGGCTGAGAAGCTCAGTCATCCGGGAGGAGCTTAGAGTAGAGCCAATGCTCCTCTGCATCGAGAGGAGTCTGATGAGGTGGCTCGGGCATCTGATTAGATGCCTCCTGGACGCTTCCTGGGAGAAGGCCCCTGGGAAGACCCAGGACATGCTAGAGGGACTGTGTCTCCCGGCTGGCCTGGGAATGCCCTCAGGATTCCCCAGGAAGAGCTTGAGAAGAAGTGGCCGGGAGAGGGAAGTCTGGGCATCTCTGCTCAAGCTGCTGTCCCCGCTACTGATCTCGGATAAGTGGAAGAGGATGTATGGATGGATGGATATTACGGAAATGCTGTCTGAGTCCTCGAGACTGAGCAATATTTTTTCCAGCATGGTGGGAGGTGAGGAAAATTGGCAGGTTCTGTTTAACAAAGTTTCTAATTTGAAGATAGTGAAAGAAACGTGTTGCTGGAAAGCTAAATTTGGAATGTAATTGTTTGTAGAATGCAAAATATGTTGTCTATGTACAGATCTCCTAGGTTATTTAATCCCAGATGTTTTCCAGACATTAAAATCTGCATATGTTTGTGATGGTGGAAAAATGTGGTTCTCGTCAGTGGTAACACAGATAAAAGCTTCTCTATCTTAAAATACTTTTACATTGGTTCCATATTCTGATTGAGTGAAGCAAAATTGGGTTCTTAGTACATTGGCGATAACTTGCATTTATTGGGGTACAAAGCAAGGAATATAAAGAAGTACTGCAGGATTTTATTTCTGTTACGCATCAAGCCTGTTTATGTTCATCTATTTGTGTCCATGCCAGGTTTTAATAGCTTGTATATTTGTTGTCCAGTAATGAAACTGAAAGGTAGAGCCATGCCACCTTCTGCCTTAGGTCTTTGTAGGGTCGCTCTTTGGATATATGGATGTTTTGAATTCCAAATAAATGAGGTTATGGTTGAATCTGATTTCTTAACAAAAGATTTATTGATGTATATTGGAATGCTTTGAAATAAAAAGAAAAGCTTAGGATGGATATTCATCTTAACAATGTTAATTCTTCCAGCTAAAGTGAGATGAAGGGTTGACCATCTATGGAAGTCTTGCTTAATTTTTTTCCATACAGATGGCTAAATGTTGTTAATAGAAGAGCTTTATGTTTACTTGTGATGTTTACCCCTAGGTATTTAAACTGATCTGTGATGATAAAAGGGAAGGTGTCCAATCTAATATTGTGTGCTTGAGAATCCATTGGAAAGTTTAGTCACATGTTTAGTTAAATTAATTCTGAGACCAGAAATCTTTTGAAATTCTGTTAGTGGTGTTAGGACTGCAGGCACAGTATTTTGTGGAATTAATACATACAGTACCATATTATCTGCATATAGAGAAATTTTATGTTCATGTACTTCTCTGATAAGCCTCTTTATCTCATAAGAATTTCAACAGTGAACTGCCAGTGGTTCACTGGCAATTGCGAAAGCAGTGGTGACAAGGGCATCCTTGTCTGGTACCACTTTCTAGTGTAAAGTAGTCTGAATTAATTTTGTTTATACAAACTGAATCTTCTGGATTGTTATACAGTAGTTTGATCCATTCACAAATGTTCAGGCCAAGCCCAAATTTCTTCAATGTTGTGGAAAGGTAGTTCCATTCAGTCATATCAAATGCTTTTTCTGCATCCAACAATGATGATATCTCTGGGGTGTTTGACTTTGTGGGTGAATATATTACATTAAACTGGTGTCAAAGATTGGAAGCTAAGTGTCGGCCTTAAATAAATCCAGTTTGATCTTGTGATTATTACCGAACCCAGCACTTTCTCCATCCTTCTAGTTAGTACTTTGGAAAGTATCTTAACATCATTATTCAGAAGTGAAATTGGTCTGTATAATGCACATTGTAATAAGTCCTTATTTTGTTTAGGAAAGATGGTGATTAATGCTTTGCGAAGAGTTTGAGGTAGTATTTTATTGTCTCTAGCTTCTGTAAATGTTGCTAATAAAAAGGGAGTTAGCTGAGTGGAGAATTTCTTATAAAATTCAGCAGGGTAGCCATCAGGGCCTGCTGCTTTCCCACTCTGAAGTGACTTTATAGCATCTAGTAATTCTGATAGCACCAGAGGTTTATCCAATTCCTGCTGGTATCTATTGTTTCTGTAATGCATCCAAATGCATTAGATTGGGCCCTTTAACT
>NW_024386031.1:0-7155 GCF_016835505.1 Polypterus senegalus | reverse complement strand
ATATTTAAAATCTTGCAAAATAAAAAACTTTTCTTTAGAGAATACTACACATCTTAAGAAGAATCAAATCTGAAATTCGGGTTCCACGAGCCACCAGCTCAAAGGTAGATGGCGGTTTTTTCTATTCCTTATAGGGAAAGCTATGTCGAGTGTTTTTTTATGCAATGCAATATGACAACTTGAGAGAAAGTCAATGACCAATGTTATACAAAAGAACTTAATTGATACTGTATATCGAGAAAAAGAAAGTATATGTAAATTATGTTGGCTACATGATGGAAAAGAAAGGAACCCGTGAGAAAGAGAAATGTAATAATGGCGGCAGCCATGTGCTTTTAAACGGTTGTTGGAACTTGTTAACCCGGGCGGGAACGAGTTGAACATAAAGTATTGTTGGAAAATAGACTGTTTTATAAAATATGATGGATTCTTCAGATTTGCTAGAGAAAATGGACAAAGATGATTGATCGTGATTTTTGAATGAAATGAATGGGACACAGTAATTGTGAACTTGAAAAGACAGGTCTAGATTTGTTACTCCGGGCGGTAACGGATTGGACAGAAAGTTGATTAGAAGGAATGGATTGTTGCAAAATAAAAGAATGTTTTAAAGGAAATGTTTGGAGGACTAGCTAAGGAGTTGTTTTTCGGATTGAAATCGGAACGGATGGAAAAAGCAGGCTTGAACTTGAAACGTTGCCTAAAGGAGGCACAAAAGGGTACTTTGACACGGAATAGTTTGACATTTGGACATTGATTATACAAAAATTTGGAAATCCAGTATCAAAACGATAGAAAAGAAAGAAATGTATCCCCCGCGGGATAAAAAAACTAACGCACGAAAGGTGCAAAGAACAGTTGTTGGAAAAAATTCCTAAAACAAAAATAAATGGAAAAGGAAAAATTTAAACATGCAAAAAACTCAAACCCAGTAAGAAGGGATATGCATGGTTTATTTTCAACTAAATATGTAAAAATAATTTGGTGCAGGCAAGACTGCAGGAGCACACAGTGGGATTTTGAAAAAATGCCCTACCCTGCTACAAGAGAGAAACAGCAAAATCAACTCATGCAATAAGAATTATTTCTAATCTTTGATAATTTGCATGATTTTATTCATACAAAAAGCAAAAAAAATAACTTGACTGCAACCTTGATAACTACAAGGCTTGATACAAAATAAAGGACACCTTCTCTGAAGGAGATTAACATAATACTTATACTTATACTATATATTTTATATTATATATTATATTATATGGCATTTTGAAACACAACTGGGAAAGAGTGGCGGGCGCAAGAAGCGAGAGTGCCACCGCCAGGCAGTTTCTTCGTGTAAGCTGTCTGGTTTACATAGTGCTCGAAAGATCACTCTAATCAACGGTGTATGCCCTTGAGGTATATACTAATAAAAACCTAACCCTAACCCTAACCCTAACCCTAACCCTAACCCTAACCCTAACCCTAACCCTAACCCTAACCCTAACCCTAACCCTAACCCTAACCCTTTCCAAGGAGCATGACAAAAGGCACTTGGACAACGGTCGAGTGTTTGAATCATTCCAAATAGGACTTACAGAGAGCAAACAACGCTCAAAATTAGTTAACAATTTGAAATCATTTTTTAAAAAAAAGTGTTTAATATTTAAAATCTTGCAAAATAAAAAACTTTTCTTTAGAGAATACTACACATCTTAAGAAGAATCAAATCTGAAATTGGTTCCACGAGCCACCAGCTCAAAGGTAGATGGCGGTTTTTCTATTCCTTATGGGAAAGCTATGTCGAGTGTTTTTTTATGCAATGCAATATGACAACTTGAGAGAAAGTCAATGACCAATGTTATACAAAAGAACTTAATTGATACTGTATATTGAGAAAAAGAAAGTATATGCAAATTATGTTGGCTACATGATGAAAAAGAAAGGAATCCGTGAGAAAGAGAAATGTAATAATGGCGGCAGCCATGTGCTTTTAAACGGTTGTTGGAACTTGTTAACCCGGGCGGGAACGAGTTGAACATAAAGTATTGTTGGAAAATAGACTGTTTTATAAAATATGATGGATTCTTCAGATTTGCTAGAAAATGGACAAAGATGATTGATCGTGATTTTTGAATGAAATGAATGGGACACAGTAATTGTGAACTTGAAAAGACAGGTCTAGATTTGTTACTCCGGGCGGTAACGGATTGGACAGAAAGTTGATTAGAAGGAATGGATTGTGGCAAAATAAAAGAATGTTTTAAAGGAAATGTTTGGAGGACTAGCTAAGGAGTTGTTTTTCATGGATTGAAATCGGAACGGATGGAAAAAGCAGGCTTGAACTTAAAACGTTGCCTAAAGGAGGCACAAAAGGGTACTTTGACACGGAATAGTTTGACATTTGGACATTGATTATACAAAAATTTGGAAATCCAGTATCAAAACGATAGAAAAGAAAGAAATGTATCCCCCGCGGGATAAAAAAACTAACGCACGAAAGGTGCAAAGAACAGTTGTTGAAAAAAATTCCTAAAACAAAAAATAAATGGAAAAAGGAAAATTTAAACATGCAAAAAAACTCAAACCCAGTAAGAAGGGATATGCATGGTTTATTTTCAACTAAATATGTAAAAATAATTTGGTGCAGGCAAGACTGCAGGAGCACACAGTGGGATTTTGAAAAAATGCCCTACCCTGCTACAAGAGAGAAACAGCAAAATCAACTCATGCAATAAGAATTATTTCTAATCTTTGATAATTTGCATGATTTTATTCATACAAAAAGCAAAAAAATAACCTGACTGCAACCTTGATAACTACAAGGCTTGATACAAAAAATAAAGGACACCTTTTACGAAGGAGATTAACATAATACTTATACTTATACTATATATTTTATATTATATATTATATTATATGGCATTTTGAAGCACAACTGGGAAAGAGTGGCGGGCGCAAAAAGCGAGAGTGCCACCACCAGGCAGTTTCTTTGTGTAAGCTGTCTGGTTTACATAGTGCTCGTAAGATCACTCTAATCAACGGTGTATGCCCTTGAGGTGTATACTAATAAAAACCTAACCCTAACCCTAACCCTAACCCTAACCCTAACCCTAACCCTAACCCTAACCCTAACCCTAACCCTAACCCTAACCCTAACCCTAACCCTAACCCTAACCCTATTAAAGATTGAGTATTTTAACTGTTTTTCCTTAGCTTTAACCTTTTTTTAGATTTCAGGATCCTGAATTGTAAGTATTTATTTTGTTACTTTATAACACACATTTTTTTACATACATTTACACACATTTTTTCCCCCTCTTTTTTTTTTTTTCTTCCTTTTCTTTTTTGAATTTTTTATTAAAGTTTTTTTGCAGTATTTTTTCAATTTCACATATTTTTTCATTAGGTTTTAATTACAAACACCAAGTTTTTTATTGCACTCTTTTAGTTTTTTTCACTATTACACAGTTTATCTTTTTCATTTTCAACCCTTCCCTTTACTTAAGAAATAAAAAATAAAATAAATACTTACCTTAAAACAACTTACCTGTAGATCCTGTTAAAATTCTGGTCACATCCTGAGGGCTTGAGAGACAGTTTAGTTCATCAACCTTCGGTGAGTCAACTATTCATTTTCTTCCTTTTTTCTGGTGTTGTCTTGGTTGTTTTTTTGTTGTCCTTGTGGGTGTTGGTGGTGGGAGGGATTGGGGAACAGCTAAAGTCCTTTTTATTCTTTTATAGGAATACACAGAAGTTTTATTGACTTGGAGGATGTCTACCCCACCGGTCCAGAGAGTCTATTTTCAACTGTTTCAGGCCATTCATCATTTGGAGATTTTGTCAGGTCCGGAGCGCTAAAGGTATGTTGAGGCACAAAGAACGACGGTCAGCTACATTAAGCCCTCTTCTCCTAATGAAGATATTCTTCGGTAGATTAGGGCAAAAACGGATTTGTGGCTGACCGACATCATAGCCTCAATGAAACAACATTACCAAAAAATTATTCAGGCGGTTTCGGATGACTTGCCTCCTTTTGATGAAGTGGCCTTGGCTAAAGCTATGGCCTATATTAAAAAGAGGTATAAGCGTAAAGTGACAGATTCCTCTTTGCTTTTTTTTAGAAAAATAGTTTATACCAACTTTCTGGAGCGGGATGATGGACCGACATCCTCCAACCCAATGACACAACAGGAGGAACCTCACTCCACTGAGCCGCCGGGAGGATCACAAAATCGATTGATGCACCCCGGCGTTACCCAGAGGAGGAGGAAAACCAGGACTCGACCGACCTCGCCAGTCATACAAACCCTTGAGCCGGTAGGACCACAGGTTTCGTCTACTCAGGTTGACTCTGCCCCTCCCAGTATTTCGGAGGGAGTCCTAAGCTCTGCCAGTCCTCCTAAAAAATCTAAACAAAAAACCAAAAACAAACAGTCTGAGCAGATGATGAATGACAAACTTGTCAAATCTGATGCTCCACAAATTTTAACACCTAATTCAAATCACCTTAATCCAGTTTATTCTAAATTGTGGGAGGAACTGGGCATTGAGCAGGATATTAGGGTCATCTTGACGGATGATGCCCTGTCATCCTTAAAAAATACGGGGAGACCGGGTTGGATGATTAATTACGCCACGGGACAGACAATTGAGCAATGTATGGGCTGGGTAAAACGTTCGAAAGAGGTGACAGCCGAGGTGGTGGTGGCCTTTTTGGGTCTCAACCACATTATTCGAGGCTCCACCTCTGAATTCGATAAAATCGTTTACCAGCTTATTTCCAACATGAAGCATTGTTTTCCTGTGGCGGATCATTATCTTTCCTGCTTCCGCCAGTATATGATGGGCACGTGGGAGAAAAATAGAACAATTCAATTTGGCCATTAAAAACATTCCAAATTGGTTGATGGCATTTTCCCATGTGCTCATCTAAATTTAAAAGAACTTCTTCGGCCAAGGCAGTTTTAACTAAGGAATCGGCGGTGAGGTTGGTTGACTCATGGTGGTCTCGGGTGTAGATGGGCCTGCCCTCCCCCAGGACTAACCTTAAAGTCAGTGGGGAGGGGGCTAGTCTACAACCCGACGCCTAAACTTAAGAACTTTACTTCCTGTTGTTTTTATATAGGCCTACCCCTACTGCAAATTCTAAACTTAAAGTCAGTGGGGTGGGTCTATATTTTGTAACTGGAGCCCTGATGTTAAGATAGTGGGAGGGCAGTAAGATTAGATTTAAGGATGTCCTCCCACTATTGGCCTAGTTATTTTAATTGTATCTGTGTGTTTCTTTTAGCCCTATAAATTCCTTATTTTAAATTTGATCCTTGAACCCTAGTTTTTATCTAAAACAATTCTTTTAACCCTTTGTATGATTTTAGAGCCAATTTTAGCATTGATTTTTAACCCTCTGGTATAGATTTTTTAGCGACCGTTTTTACAATCTATTTTTAAAGACTATGAATGAGGTAGTTTTAAAATTTAGAAAAATTAATTTATACGCCTATTTAATGTCTTTTTTTATAGTTGTAGGGAGGGTCTGTTTTAAATTATTTATGGGGGTGTTTAAGGGTGAAAAGAAGGGTTAATTCAGAGTGTGAAATAAAGGTGTGAAAAAGAAGGGTTAATTCAGGGCCATGAAAGAAGGGTGAAAAAGAAGGGTTAATTCAGAAGCGTGAAAATAAGGGCTGAAAAAGAAGGGTTAATTCAGGGCCATGAAAGAAGGGTGAAAAAGAAGGGTTAATTCATAAGCCTGAAAAGTAGATGTGAAAAAGAAGGGTTAATTCAGGGCCATGAAAGAAGGGTGAAAAAGAAGGGTTAATTCAGAGTGTGAAATAAAGCTGAAAAAGAAGGGTTAATTCAGGGCCATGAAAATAAGGGTGAAAAGAAGGGTTAATTCAGAGTGTGAAAATAAGGGTGAAAGAGAAGGGTTAATTCAGGGCCATGAAAGAAGGGTGAAAAGAAGGGTTAATTCAGGGCCATGAAAAAGGGTTGAAAAGAAGGGTTAATTCAGAGTGTGAAATAAAGCTGAAAAAGAAGGGTTAATTCAGGGCCATGAACATTGGGTGAAAAAGAAGGGTTAATTCAGAGTGTGAAAATAAGGGTGAAAAGAAGGGTTAATTCAGGGCCATGAAAGAAGGGTGAAAAGAAGGGTTAATTCAGGGCCATGAAAGAAGGGTGAAAGAGAAGGGTTAATTCAGGAGTGAAAATTGGGGTTAAAAGAAGGGTTAATTCAATGGGAAAAGAAGGGTGAAAAAGAAGGGTTAATTCAGGGCCATGAAAGAAGGGTGAAAAAGAAGGGTTAATTCATAAGCCAGAAAAGTAGATGTGAAAAAGAAGGGTTAATTCAGGGAAAAGTAGGGTGAAAGAAGGGTGAAAAAGAAGGGTTAATTCAGAGGCAGTGAAATAAGGCTGAAAAAGAAGGGTTAATTCAGGAAGCCATGAAAGAAGGGTGAAAAAAGGGTTAATTCAGGCCATGAAAATAAGGGTTGAAAAGAAGGGTTAATTCAGAATGGCCATGATAAAAGGGTGAAAAGAAGGGTTAATTCAGAGTGTGAAATAAAGCTGAAAAAGAAGGGTTAATTCAGGGCCATGAAAGAAGGGTGAAAAAGAAGGGTTAATTCAGAGTGTGAAATAAAGCTGAAAAGGAAGGGTTAATTCAGGGCCATGAAAGAAGGGTGAAAAAGAACGGTTAATTCAGGGCCATGAAAGAAGGTTGAAAAAGAAGGGTTTATTCAGGGCAGTAAAATACGGGCAAAAAAGTAGGGCACACTGTTCTTGTGGAATTCGAGATTCAACTATTTGACGGACCCTCCTCTACCGGACTCTCAAATAGACTTTTCCAGGGAGGCTGAGGAGTGTTATCCTTTTGTATTTAGAACACACCCTCTGGTCCCCTTTTTTAAAGAGGGGGACCACCACTCCGGTCTGCCAATGCAGAATCAGTTTTATTTTCCAGACTTATTTCCATTTTGTTTTTGTTCATTTTTATTCATAAAGTTCTGTTTGCATAAGAGAAAAAAAATCGCATCTGGTTTACAAGTAGTGGGTTTACTCCGGCTATAAAGAAGAATTTATCATGTTTGAGAAACATTATGGAAGATGCAAAGGTCAAAGGTCATATGTTCTACTCTCTTTCCTCTCCTTCCAGCATTATATAATCCACTTGTGTTTCATTTG
>NW_024386030.1:0-34557 GCF_016835505.1 Polypterus senegalus | reverse complement strand
AGCTACCATTGAGATGTCCTTTACCTTATAGAGGTGCTATGGCTAAGCAGATAAAACGCATGGAAAAGTTTCTTGATTTAAGATCAGAAATCAAAATAGTTATGGAAGAGGGCAGAATAGATTTTTCAGGAATTTTGAAGATAACAATTTGTTGATGTATTTCTACTTCCTTGTGTAAATAACACAGGAACTGAATGTATTTCATCTTAAGTTGCTAGGTCCATATCAGCTAATTGCAGCAATATACAGCACTGTTAAAGTATTCATCATTAAAATAAAACTTTGGAGAAGACAACTTTCAGGAAATAACATTTCTCAATTGCCAACATGCCTATCCTTGTTAGAAAATGTTACTAGTTATTGGGTACAGAAGGTATACTGCTACCATAGAAGTGGTAACACGATACCCTTTGACCCACTTTTGTCAGAATACATAATGTTACTTTTAAACTGTTTGAAGACACTTTCTCTGTCAGTGTAGATAGTGTTTCTAATCATCTACAGATGGAAGTTATTGACTGTCCTTGAACAGTCAGCTAAAGCTGTAATTCAGGGGTGCAAAAGGAGACCAAGCCAGGATCAGACAGATTCTTTTAGAAATACTTTGTTCATTTTCAAAGACATCTACCCTCTTAAAGAATATAATACGTCTTTTGAGCAGTACACATGCACACAAGGTACTGTTTTCCACTATAAAAATTAAATCGAAGCACAGATCTACAATAAGGGATGCTCACCGTGCACAAGTTCTGGGGCCTAATGTATAAACGGTGAGTATTCACAAAAATGTTGCGTAAACCCATTTCCACGCACTCTTTGAAATGTATAAAAACTAAACTTGCCGTAAAGCCACGCACAATTTCACTGAAGCCCCTCACCTTGGAAACACACTTGTCTGCTCGGTTATGCAAACTCATGGCATCCAGCGTCAAAGCAGTGCTACTGCTTGTGTGGTCTCCATTTTTTCAGATTTGCATCAGTGACACAGGATTTATCACGTTTATCGAAATTAATTGTGTATTGTTTACAAATTTAAGGCACTTGATTGTAATCATTCTGTAAAAATACTGTATAATGGTGCACACAATGGCCAAACTATTTCAACTACTATAGCTGCTTTAGGGCTGTTACTCTCAGTGCACTACTCAGAGTATGTTAACCCACTGTGTCTGTTTGTGGAATCACAGCCGTACAGTAGCTGATTGGAAAGCCCTGAAAGAAATTTAGAGTACATGCTGCAGCCTCAGGAAGGCCAAAAGCCTTTGCATGGATTCCACTCAGCCACGCATAGAGTGTATTTGAACTTCTTTCATCCGGAAAACGCTTCATAGCTTTTCCTGCATTGACCTCAAGGCTCAGAAACAGTTCAACCCGTCTATCAAGTGCTCCCGTTAGAACAGTTTCAACTTATAATTACTTCACTATTAACTCTACAACTTTAATATTATTATTATTTAATATTATACAACCTAAGCCACTTTATGAGCCATGTGCACTATCTGCACTATAGTTTTATGTTGTACTATTGTACTTATTCTTTCATATGGTATATTTTTTGTTGTTTTTATTATTATTGTTATTTTATAGGAAAATTAATTTATCCGACAGTGAGATGAATCGCGTTGCCGTCGTCGTCGAAGAACTCCAGGCACTCGACAAACAGATTCAGAAACTCCTGTCGAGACGAAGGTACCTCAGAGACTTGAAGGCTAGGCTGCTGGACAAACCACACTCAACACCTGAAGTGGACGTAACATCAACTCCACCTCGTGCTGCTCAATTACAAGGGCAAGAAAGCTTCACTCCCGCGCCTCGTAGGAGCAACAACGCAGATGAAGACCTCGACGGGTTTCAGCTTTGCAGGCAGGGGTTCAAGGCTAGAACACCTCCATCGGCACAGGCGAGCATCCCAATCCAGAACCGATTCGACCCTCTCCGCGTCCCCAGTTTGCCTTCAACCCCGGGTGATGTAATCGTGGTAGGTGATTCGATTGTACGAAACCTGAATATCGCATGCCCTAATCGAAAATCTTTTGTTTCTTGTTTTCCCGGTGCTCGAGTCCGTGATGTGATGAGACGGGCGCCGACCATCTACGAGAAACACAAGAGGGCAGTTGGATCCATTATTTTACACGCCGGCGTAAACGACATAAGGCACAGAGAGTCGGAGGTTCTCAAGGCTGACTTCGCAGCACTAGTTAAAGACACGAAGGAGAGGACCCCATCGGCAAAAATCTTCATCTCGGGTCCACTACCTCTCGTCAGACGATCGAATGAATACTACAGTCGTCTGCTGGGTTTAAACAACTGGCTGAGAGGCTTCTGCGAGACTCAAGACATCGGGTTTATTGACAACTGGGATCTTTTTTGGGAAAGGCCACGCTTCTTCAAGCGGGATGGACTGCATCCGAATAGATTTGGCGCCCGGGTCCTCTCCAAAAACATCACTAAGGTAATTCATCTATCTTGACTGTCTACTTCTACTTTAAACCCCTTCCGTAATGCTACTGCTTTGATAGGACATAATGGCTTAACAGAGTCTTCCGTTAAAGTGCACAACATTAATAATCTAATAACAAATCTTAATGCACGTAAAAAATCTAGGCAGTGCGGCATAAACACCAATAATTTAATTGAAATTACTACTTCAGATCAACAATGCATTAAAACTATAAAACGATTGTAGATTACATAAAAATACACACAGAGCGGCGTTAACAAAAATAACTTCGTTTTTGTTCCGAATACCAATAACGCGCATAAAATTCAGCTCTGCTCCTCCGAAACATTAAATATGGCACTATTAAATGTTAAAGCTTTAAATAACAAGACATTTCTTATAAACGATCTTATTAGTGATAGTAACATTGATTTTATTGCACTAAGTGAAACATGGCTTAATTCAGGCAACGCGGCTGTTTTAATCGAATCTGCGCCTCCGGATTACAGTTTTACTCGTGCAGACCGCCAGGGGAAAAGGGGGCGGATTGGCAAACATTTACTCGAGCTGATTAAAATGTAAAGATGTTAGTTTTGGTAAATTTAAGTCCTTTGAGTATCTCGCCGTTGTTATTCATGGAGATTCTCACGTTCTAGTATTATCCGTGTATAGACCTCCTAAATATAACGTCTTTCTTTGAGGAATTCTCTGACTTAATGTCAATTTTAATTACAAACTATGACACACTCTTAATAGTCGGCGACTTTAACTTTCATATCGACAATCAGTGTGACCAAAAAGTAAAAGAATTTATGAACCTCCTGGACTCTTTTGATTTGAGACAGCTCGTTAATCAGCCTACACATAAAGCAGGTCATACGTTAGACTTAGTGATTACTAAAGGACTTAAAGTTGATATAAAGCAGGTCATTGATATTGGTCTATCAGACCATTTCCTTCTACTATTTAATATAGAAATAAAGATAGAAAACACTCATGAGAAGCATTTTGTTAAAAAACGCTTCTTTGACTCATCAGCAGCTTTAAAACTTACAAACATTCTAAGCAATCAGTCCGTTTATAGTGCCAACTATAATAGCGAGGATAATGTAAATAGTAAAGTGGAAAACTTTAATTCTAAAGTAAGAGCTGCTGTTGACATAGTTGCACCTGAAAAGACAGTTAAAAAATCTTCTAGTATTGTTATTCCATGGAAGACCCAAAGAGTGTCTGATTTAAAAGAACATGTCGTAGAGCTGAGCGTAAATGGAGGAGAACTAAACTAACTATCCATTATGAGATATTGAAGGTTAGAATAACAGAATACAATAACACTGTCCGTCTTGAGAGGCGCTATTTCTCTAATATTATAAATAACAATGCTAGTAATCCCAGAGTCTTATTTTCTACAATTGATCGTCTGTTAAACCCAGGTAACACAAAGGAATGCCCCAGAATACTTCCAGTGAAACCTGTGAGAACATTGCTGTATTTTTCAATCAAAAATTAATGATATTAGAGATAACATAGTATATCTCCCCAACACTGCAGAACCTCCAAAGCCCCGGTACTCCATTATAAACAAATTAAATGCTTTCACCAGGATAGATTTACCTGAATTACATAGTATAATCTCTCAACTGAAACCCTCCACCTGCGTCCTTGACCCAATACCAACAAGGTTTTTCAAAGAAGTATCAGGCGTGCTAATTGACAATATTCTGAACATAGTTAATTCGTCATTAGATACGGGGTCTTCCAGACTGTCTTAAGACTGCTGTAGTTAAACCCCTGCTCAAGAAAAATAATCTTGACCCCTCTGCCTTTGAAAATTTTAGACCCATCTCTAACCTGCCCTTCTTAAGTAAAATTCTAGAGAAGGCAGTCATTATGCAGTTAAATGACCACCTCAATAAACATGCTATTCTTGATAAATTTCAGTCAGGTTTCAGAACAAATCACAGCACAGAAACTGCACTCGTTAAAGTAGTAAATGACTTGAGGGTAAATGCAGACAGAGGCCATTTATCTGTTCTCATCCTCTTAGATCTGAGTGCCGCATTTGACACCATTGATCACAATATTCTTAGAAATCGCCTTAGTCAATGGGTGGGCCTCTCTGGCAGTGTCTTAAATTGGTTTGAATCCTACCTGGCAGGAGAAAATTCTTTGTGAGTTGTGGTAATCACATCTCAAAGACACATGATATCCGATATGGTGTTCCACAAGGCTCTATCCTGGGTCCGCTGCTTTTCTCAATCTACATGCTTCCGTTAGGTCAGATTATCTCAGGTTACAACGTGAGCTACCACAGCTATGCTGATGACACACAGCTGTACTTATCAATAGCACCTGATGACTCCGACTCTCTCGATTCACTAACACAATGTCTTACTGGTATTTCTGAATGGATGAATAGTAATTTTCTCAAACTAAATAAAGAGAAACTGAAATTTTAGTAATTGGCAATAATGGATTCAATGAGGTTATCAGAAATAAACTTGATGCATTAGGATTAAAAGTTAAGACGGAAGTAAAAAACTTAGGGGTAACTGTTGACTGTAATCTGAATTTTAAATCACATATTCATCAGACCACTAGGACAGCATTTTTCACTTAAGAAACATAGCAAAAGTTAGACCTCTTATATCATTGAAAGATGCTGAGAAATTAATTCACGCTTTTGTTTTCAGTAGACTAGATTACTGTAACACACTCCTCTCAGGACTACCCAAAAAAGACATAAATCATTTGCAACGAGTGCAGAATGCAGCTGCTAGAATCCTAACTAGGAAAAGAAAATCCGAACACATTTCTCCAGTTTTGATGTCACTACACTGGTTGCCTGTGTCATTCAGGATTGACTTTAAAATACTGCTTATGGTTTATAAAGCCTTAAATAATCTGCTCCATCTTATATATCGGAATGTCTGACACGTTATATTCCAAATCGTAACCTTAGATCCTCAAATGAGTGTCTCCTTAGAATTCCAAAAGCTAAACTTAAAAGAAGTGGTGAGGCGGCCTTCTGCTGTTATGCACCTAAAATCTGGAATAGCCTGCCAATAGGAATTCGCCAGGCTAATACAGTAGAGCACTTTAAAACACTGCTGAAAACACATTACTTTAACATGGCCTTTTTATAACTTCACTTTAACTTAATACTGATACTCTGTATGTTCAATTCATTATAATAACTATTCATAGTGGCTCTAAAATCCGTACTGACCCCTACTCTCTCTTCTGTTTCTTTTCCGTTTCCGTTTCTTTGATGCTCCAACATAGATGGACTGAAACCCAGAAGTCTCCGTGACCATCATCATAAAGTCCTTCCATGAAAACCCTAAATACAAAGAGGACTGTTTGATTTATGTTAGGTAGATTGCCCAGAGGGGACTGGGCGGTCTCTTGGTCTGGAATCCCTACAGATTTTATTTTTTTCTCCAGCCTCTGGAGTTTTTTTGTTTTTTCTGTCCACCCTGGCCATCGGACCTTACTTATTCTATGTTAATTAATGTTGACTTATGTTTATTTTTTATTGTGTCTTCTATTTTTCTATTCATCATTTTGTAAAGCACTTTGAGCTACATTTTTTTTGTATGAAAATGTGCTATATAAATAAATGTTGTTGTTGTTGTTATATTGAATCTCATTGTACTGTACAATAAAAATGAAGGAATTCGACACAAGAGTGTGCATATTTGTAGATGATGAAGAGTTTTCTAAGAGCTATCTTCTTGGAACTGTGAGCTGTTTGAATACTAGGATGCATACTTGATATTTTTTGATGAAATGCATTAAAGTATGTATATTACATTTTACAGATAAATTATTAACTACATTTAAAAATGTGTACTGTTAATAATTAAACCTGTGGGGACACGGTGGCACAGCGGTAGTGATGAGCTGGCGCCCTATCCAGGGATTGATCCTCCCTCGTGTTGAACGCTTCCTGGGACTGGCGTGACCCTGGATAAATAAATGGATGGAATAATTCAACATGTATTATGAAGATTTTTCAATATTCCTTAACAGTCTTGAAGAATCTGCATTCTAAGCTTACGGCTGGGTATACATTTGATACAGAGCTTATATTGTGGTGATTGGTTATGTGGAGAGAAAAATGGAAGGACGGGATTTGGGGGTTGGTACGTTTGAAAGACACAGTACTGCTGCAATAAATTATTTCATCCAGGGTCACATGCGTCCCAGCAAATATGTTGTTGGAAGCAGGACAAGTCCCTGGACGGAAGAGGCACGAGCAATTCTGGATGCGGTGGAGGTAGGAATTATTATGGATGGGGTGGGGAGGCAGAAGCAATACCTGGACAGACGAGCCTGGAACAATTCTTGGACAGGGTGCTACCTAATCGATACCACTGCCCCACTGTATTCCCATGTTTAGTACGTACTTTAATGCATTTCTTTATGAAAATGATAGGAAGTATACATATTAATATTTTAAAATGTTGAAAAAGGAAAAATTGGGGGCCCCAAGGGGCCGGGTTTTATTGGGGTACAGAAAAAAACAATAGGCACACAGGGGGAAAAAAAGCACAAAATGTCAACTTTAATCTCAAATTTCCCTTTTAATCACATAGTTTATTTTGTCATTAAAGTAGAACATCATAAACCCCATTTTAAAAATCATTTAATCTATATTTAATAAAAAGGCAAAGCCCTCACTGAATGACTGACAGACCAACTCCCCCTCACTCTTTTCTCCCCAACCTCCAACTTCATATGTTAGGTAGAAGGTTTAAAATTTTGGGCAGGCCCCCATTCCTTAAAAGCTTACTTAAAAAAATTTAAAACCGGTTTTCTTTTTAAAATTTAAAGGCTTAACGGTCATAATGGTCAACAAGCCCGCTGTAAGAGCCATTTTCCTATTTTTCCTATAAAAGGGGTTGAATATTTATTAGATGATAATGCAAAAAAAATATGGGGGGTTCCTAAAACCCCCATGAATAGAATTGAGTTGGTATTTTCCTGTCATTTCTTAAAAAGGGGGGTTAAACCTGTTCCCCAGTTAGTGTTTGTTTTTCGCCTTGTGAAAGGGAAACAGAGGCATACGGTTTTTAACCGTGTTCTTGTTTGTGCTGGCGTTAAAGCTTGAGAAAGGACTGTCCCTGGGTGCATTTTCTTTTGCCAAGGGCCCTTTCCCCCTTTTTGAGTGGGGAACCGAAAAAAAAAAAGATTTAAGGGGGTTGGGGAAAGTATGTTTAAAGCATGCAGAAGAAGAAATAAATAACCTTTAAGTACAGAAAAAACCCAAAAGTTTCTTAAAAAAAAAGTTTGTTTAAAAGAAGATACTTTTCCCCCTTTTTTTTTGCCTTTACCCTCTGTATGTAACTATTTTTTTTTTTTATTTTTGTGGGATTCTTTTTTAACTTTCACTAAATATTTTAAAAAAAAACTTTTGGACTGAAAATTTCTTTGCCCACGCCGTTTTTACCTGTCCCTTGACTTTTTTTATACATCAGCCCCACCTAAAGTTAAAAAACCGCCTGAAGTTTTAAAACCTGCTTTGATCTGAACCTGTTTGGGACGGGAAAGTTTAAAATTCCCCGGATTATAAAAGAAAGGCTTGTTTAACCCATGGCATCTGAGCCCGGGGAGCCGAGAACATTTAACCCCCCATTAAAAGTAATAGTGGTGGGGCCCAAATTTCCCGGGCCGATCATGATGCCCTAAAGGAGGATCATCCTGATAAACAAAAAACCCCCCCCAACCCATTAACAACTAAACTTCAACCCAAAATTGATTGCAAATACAAACAATTATCTAGTGTGATGAAGCCCGTGAAAGGACTTAAAAAAAAAAATAAATTTTAAATTTTTGTGAAACTATAAAATTGATCATCAAGAATTTCGTTCTTAACCTGAGAATGGAATATGGTTAATGACAAACTCTTATCCCCCCAGAGTAATGAAGATCCCCGGGGAAAAAATCTAAAAAAAGGACTTTGATGCTAAAATGGAAATTTGTAAAAAATTTCCCGGATGTACAATAAATTTGGGGTTTTGAAGTATGTCAAAATATAAGCTTAAAACCGGCAGCCCACTTCACGGCTAACCATTTAAAGGGGATTCCAAGAACGACGAATGACTTTCCCTGCGCCTCCCAAAAGATAGTATTTCACAGGTTTCCATTAAAAAGAAAAAGAAATTAAGGTTCGGCAAATTTCCAGCCAGAGCCCCCCAAAATTTCCCCCGCAAAATCAAAACTTTAGTGAAAAGTTCGGGGGGGACCCTATTAGCCCATCAGATCTAAAGAGGCAGAAACCCTGTACTGCTAATAAAAAACAGAGAAAAAAAGGGCAACAGGCCTAGAAAAAGGAAAAAAATGCAGAAAAATTTTTAAAAGAGAAGTTGAAGAAGCTCCATTGAAAATTAAAAGAGATAAATTAAATTTGGGAGGCAGCTATTGCAGAACCGGCGAAAAAATTAAAAGAAACTTAAAGGGGCTTCGAGCCCAAATAGACTGAGTCAAAAACCCAGAGGAAAATTTGGAAAAGTTGTCAATGCAAAGGAACAACTTTAAAAAACCCAAAATGAAAGTTTAAACCCCAGAAACCCGTTTATCAGCAAAAAAATAAGGCGTTTCCCCTCAAAAAATTGCTTTGAACAACTTTAAAGACCAACAGAAACAGCAACAAAACAAAGCACAAGCACCAAATTTAAATTTTTAATAAAGGTACCAGTATTTAAAGGCACCCCATTGACTTATATAAACCAAAAAGAGCTTTTTGATCAAATCATCGACCAAGAAGTGAGGGGACCCGGGTAAAAAAACTAGAGTATTTTTTAAAAAATTGGCCAAAAAAGAAACCTAAAAACTTGCTCTGAAAAAGCATCCCTTGCCGCCAGAAGAGGGATATAGAAATACCGGAAGAATGTTAAAAAAAATTTTAGGGAAACCAAGTTAAAAGAATGTTTCATGAAGAAAATCAGGAAGTCCACATTTGAAATCAGGGGGAATATTGAAGCTTAAAACAAAACCCGCCTTCATTGGTAATTGTAAAAAGTTTTAAATTTTGGGGCTTAAAAAAAAGGACAAATTTGAAAACAATTTAAATACCCCAAATTATGTCATGAAGTTTCCCAAAAAATTTACAGAGCTTTTGGCAAAATAAAGAAACAGAGATCAAAAAGTAAAAAAAAAGAAGACCACCAGGCCCCTTTTGGCTTATATATTTTCCCCAGAAAAACGACCATAGTTTCCCCGGGATCCAATGTTGGGCTTTTTTCCCAAGTTTATACCTTAAAAAGGGGAGAAAAAAAGACTGATTATAAAAAATATCTTTTTTAAAAGGCAGAATGAAAAAGAAAAAACTTGGCCTCAAATTTTGCCACTACTTTTGAAAAGGAAAAAAAAGGGGGGAACAACTGGCTTATACAGGGTTTAAGCCGTTTTTCTGTGACAAAAGGAGATCTTAATGACTGAAAACAAATTCAGAAATTAACTTGGGGATGGAAAAAATTGACTTTTTTGAAACAAAAGGCTTATGTTTTAAAATTTGTCTAAAAAAAGGGACATCTTAGCAAAAATTGTGAAGAAAAAAAAATTAAATGTAGATAATGCTCTCTTTTTTCATCCACCCATTTGCTCTCTTTTTTCATCCAGCTTTTTTTACATAAATAAAAAAAAAGGACTCAAAATGAAAAAAAGCTAAATCCTTTAAAAAGAAGAGAGCTCTAAACCAAACCCAAAAAGGCCCTTCTTAATGCCCCATAAAAACCAAAAAGAGTCTTGTATGGCTGGGGGGCCCGGAAATAGCCCCCAAGGGGCAGTCCCAGTTAAAGTCAAACCCAAAAGGGGAATGAAAAATATATTGAAACATATGCTCAAATTGACCCATGTAGAAAGGCCACATTTTACACAAGAAGCTTAAGACAGTGAGGGCCCAACCCTTTTTTAGAAACCAAAAGTGCCCAAACTGAAAACCCAAAACCCCAATTTATTTTTTGGGGAAAGTGCCAACATGGCAATTTAACCTGAATACCCCCAAAAAAACTGAACACCAGCAAAACCAAAGGGAGCTGGTGGTGGATTTTGGGATGCCCGGGCCCCCCTCATGGCCCCCTGATCAAAGAGGTGCCCGTGGGGGGTGCATACCTATAAATCCCTTTGGGAGTGCAGCTGGATGATAAATTGGACGGGACTGCCAATACTGATGGTCGGGAAGAGGGACAGACACTATATTTCCTTAAAAGGGCTGGGTTTTTCAACATCTGCAATGGGAGCTGCAGATGTTCCAATATGGAAGTGGCGGCCCCTTTTCTAAAATTGGTGGTGCTGGGGAGGCAGCATAAAGAAGGGGAACACCTCCCCTGGACAAACTGGTGGGGAAGGCAGGCCCCTTTTTGGGGAAAAAGAGCGGGACAGTTTGACATCCGGGGGGAAAACCCGGAGGCACTAAAACGGGTTCCTGTCAATCATGGAGAATCCACTGCATCCACTGAACGGTCATCTCCAGACAAAAAGGAGCACCCTTAGCGACAGCCCGCTGTCACCCCTGCCCCCCGACAGCCCAAGGAGACCCACACTATGCGACTTTTCCCAATTTCCCCCCCCGGGGGGGGGTAAAAAGCAACATTATACAAAGTTATTGCCCTTTTATACCTGCCCCCCACCTCCCCAAACCTTGCATTTTTAACTTGCACTGCATTTTTAATCCCCTTTTTTAATTTAATATTGTTTTTTTATCGGGTTTGCTGCTGTTGGGTATATGAATTTTTTTTTGGGTTTAAATTAAAGTATTTTCCCATTATCTACTGAGCTTTTTGTTTAGAAAAGCAACTCATACTTTAACATCTTTTGTTTTAAAAAATAAAACATAACGGGAGTTTTAATGATACAAACAATTTTTTTGTTGAAAGGTAAAAGTTTGCTTTTAAACGGTTTTTTTGAAAATGAATGTGTTTTTTTTCTTTTTGTATGCATGCTGATAATTTCCCAAACCTTGGCCCCATATTTTTGTAAGTTTGAGAGCAAAACATGCCACTAAATTCATCTGTTAGTTTGTTTCTGGTGTCGGGATTTGATTTAATTCAAAGCTGAAAACAGCTCTCAAAAACATAAGAGTTTCCAAACAAAGTAAGGAAAAAACCCTTCAAGTGCCTTCATTGATTTAAAAATTTTTTTGGCAGAGAATTCCACACTTTAAGGATTTCATTTTCGGAACTAACTGTGCTGCCCTTTTGTCATCCCTTCTATTTTTTAAAGTGCCCCAGGTTTTCCCCCATTAACCTCCTTTCCCTTTTTTCCCCCGTGCCCCCAAAATTCTCTCTCTTTTTCCCCTTTCCAAACCCCCCCGTGCTTCTCTTCTATTTTAAAGGGTTCGGGACCCAGATGGGGCGTTACAGCCCGGGAAAAACAATTACAGATGGGACGACCCCCTCACCTGTGCATTTAAAAGCGGGGGGATCGCCCGACCAAAGCTCCGGGAACCCCCGGGCCAAATTACCAAACCCCCTTGCCGCGGGGTGCGGTTTTTCTATTAAAACGGTCCTTTTCAATTTTGAGTTGGGACCCCCCATACCACACCCCCTCCCCCCCCCACCACGGGAATCACAAACTCAACAGGCTGCAGCCCGCCGCCCCCCTCACGCCGATATCAGCCCCCCGGGCCTTACCCCAGACAGGAGAGGGAGGAAGCCCCCTTTGGGGGCTGCTGGGCAGAGGGCGGGTGATGTGAAAAAGTCCTCCGGCGGGGTGAGGGGGGGGGCTGGGGGGGGAGCAGCCCCCCCCGCATCCCTTTTGGGTTTTATAGTAACGAACTCTGTGTTGGGGCGGCACCCCGCCCCACAAACGGGGCTCTGGGCCCCATTTGGCACGGGGCCCCATAGGTTCGCCACCACTGGTTTAAAAGAGAACAATTAAACCTCTCAGGAAAAAAGCACCCCTTATCTCAACACTCTAATAACAAAAAAACCATAAAAATTTTAAAAACCCCCAAACAGATTTAAACAAGTCTGTGGGTTGGAAAAAAAACATTTTATGATTTACCAGAGGTCCCGAAGCAACTGTTATACCTGGAAATAAAGATAAATTCCACCCAAGAAGATATTACGAAAGGGCCCTTTTCCTTAAAGATGTACACCTACCCCAAATAAACGCAGAAGTGGGTTTTAAATAATAGGTACAGACCCCGTAAACTCTTGGAGCCAGGGGGAAATCATACATAAAAGGAGATGGCCCTTTTTGCAGTTCTAGGATGGACTGTTATTTCAAATACAAAGGAGTCAGAAAAACAAAAAGTAAAAAAAAAATGTTTCAGTCAATTGTGTAACAATAAAGGAAGTGGGCAAATTTACTAAAAACAATACAATATAACTTTCCAGAACGCGACTGTGAAGAAAAAGGGGAAAATGTCACAGGAAGACATTAAATTCATGCGCATACCCCTCAGATCCCGAAAGTCTAGTGAACGGACCCCTTGCATTAATCTCCCTTTTTAAAAGATAAAAACCCCTTGGGGGTGGGGGGTCATTGTATTGAAAAAGGAACGTCCCAAGGGATTTAAAAGGGGAAACTTCCCAAAAGTCCCCGACGTTTCCATGGGGGGATTAAAAAGGGCGTTCATGAAAAAACTTTCCCAGAAAAAAGGATATCCATAAATGAAAAACCCACTGAACAGCGGGACCCGAAAAGAAAAATAGGGGTACATCCCTCATCATGGGAGTGTATTACCCAAAGAAAAAAAAAAATAAGAGTGGTTTTTTGATTGTCCAGCCCCCTTATAAAGGGTTTTTTCTTTTAAAATAACATTTGCTGAAAGGACCTGATTTAACTAATACACCCTTTGGGAGTTCTTACAAGATTTGGGGAAGAAAACAAATCCTCTCATGGGGGACATTAAATCAATGTTCAAATTAAGTGAAAGTCCCCAGAAAAAAATGGATCTTCTTTTTCTGTGGGTGGTCCGAAGGTAATTTTAAACAATGAACTTGAGGAATAAAAAATGACAGTGCATCTATTTGGGCTACTTTAGTTATTGGGCCTCTTATGCCTTAAAAAGAACCCCCAGAGGTGCAAGGGGACACAGCTCCAGAGGAAGCAGAACACTGTTTTTAAAATTTCTATGTTGATGACTTTTTAAAAAATCAGTTCCCACAGAAAAACAAGCCAAAAAATTGGGCCCAAAAGATTTTAAAAAAGCCCTGTGTTTAAAAGGGAAGATTTTATTTTTACAAAATGGATAAGTAATAGCAGGATTTTTGGCTGTTAATCCCTGAAGAAGGCAGGGCAATAGATCAAAAAGATTTGGGACTTAAGCCTTTGATCTGTTACCAGTTGAAAACCTTTGGTTTTCAATGGTACACAGCCCCGACAGTTTCAATTTCCCAGGTAAAGCTGCAAAAAATAAGCCTGCTACAAGATCCCATTCTGTCAGTGGTTAGTTCAATCCCGGGCCCATTTGGGTTTTTTAGCGCCAGTCATTTTTTCCTCCCCAAATTCAAAAGAGAACTGTGTAAAGAAAAATATGCTTGGGACCCAAGGGTTTTTGGAAAAAACTAAGAAATTTTCCCGGCAAGGGAAAAAAATGTAGGGGCCGATTTGCAGCTATTTTTGTGGATTTTAAGGGGGGGAAAAAGGTTTTTTAAAACCCGCCTGGATTTGGTCAAATAATAACCGCAAAATGCATCATTTTGAGAGGGTTTAAAAAGGGGGAAAGGAACTGTTTCCTACCTACTTTTGACTAACAAAGAAAATGAGAGACATTGCCCTTTTCCCTAAGGGGGAAATCAAAGTGGCACCACAAAAACCCGTCACTTACCAAGATTGGAACTTACAGCAGCAGTGGTTGCAGTCAAAATAGAAAAAATTTTTTAAACGAAATTTGCAACCCCCCAAAAAGGAAAATTTTTTTGGACTGAGGGCCCCACAGTCCCAAGGTAAAAAGAAATGAAAGTTCCCGTTTAAAAAACCCTTTGTTGCCAACAGAATCGGGGTGATAAGAAACACATGCAACCCCACAATGGAAATACGTCCCCTTGCGCAAAACCGGGGCCGGATCGGGGCATAAAAAGAGGTTTGACAATAAAAATTTTTCCCATCAAAAGTAAAATTTGGGATACAAACCCCAAATTTTCCCCACTACACCCAAAAAGCACGAAGGGAAAGGGGGCCGGGTTTGGGGTGGACTTGTCTCCCAGCGAATCAGGAAATAAAGGTTTTAAAGTAAATTTTGCATGTGTAGAAAAAAAAACTAAACCCGGGTAAAAAGACTTATAGATTACTATTCAGAATGGTACAAATTAAAAAAAAACAATAGCTTGGTTTCTTAAGTTTAAAAAAGGGCAACCGTTTAAAAAGAAGAGAAAAAGGGCTGCAATAAATTAGCCAATCTGGACATAGCCCAGAAAGAAAAAAAAGATGCTTATAAAAGGAAACATATGAAGGAAAAAAGAAACAACAATGAGACTAAAGCCACTGTCTCTAGATGCCCCGTCAAAAAGCAAAAAATGAGCTTATTAACCAAGTAAAATTACAAGCTTACCCAGAAGAAGTTAAAACCCCCGGAAAATTGGCCTATAAAAAAAAAGCGGGAAAAACCATTAAACTGGATCCAGCCCCCACAAAAAAGAATATTAAGAGTCGGGGGAAGACCCCAGCAAACCCAATATGCCAAAGGGAAGCCAAGCCCCCCTGCAATTTTTCCCAAAAACTCACATATGCTACACTTTTTTAATCAGACACCTTCCCCAAGAGAAAAGACACTATGGACGTAATTATTTGTTGGGCAGAATTTTAAGTAAAAAATACGGGGATACAATACAAAAAGTTTTTTTTTTGTATACCCAAAACCACACGGGAAAATTCCGCAAAAATTTTTAACAGGCCCTGCCTTGCACCCCCCCAGCCTTGACTCTCGGGAAAAGACAAGGAAAAACCCCAATAAAAACCTTGTGGGGGAAAATGGAAAAAACCCCGGGGGGCAGCCCAAAGAAAACCCCTTTCCAGGTAGGTTGGGGTCCAGGGGTGTCAAAAGTAGGGGTCAATACAATACAATACACAGAACAGAAACAAACCCCAATAAAAGATAATAAAAAAAAATTTTTAGATGTACAGTTTAACAGTAGATGAAAAGGACATAATTGGGGTTTGGGATTTTTTTAGAGTCCTGGAGACCTCATCCACCCCAGTTCCCTCCCCATTTGGCCTCCCCGGCTAAAACGTTGTTCCATGAAAAGGGCCCCCTTCCCATGTTTCCCTGTGATCCTCCATCGGGGGATGATTTTCCCATAGGCGGGGGGCAAACAACTTGGAGGGGGGGGCGGGGCCCAATTTCCCAAACATTTGGGGTCCGAAAAAAGAAACAGAATAGGTGGGGGTTAGTTTTTCAATTATAATTTTTCATGTTACTTATGTTTTAGTGCAATGACTAACAACAGGGGATGCAGTATGTACAGTTAATCAACAGCTCTAGTCGGGATATGCAAAACTGAAGTAGTGAGCCCACCCGGGGTTTTAAAAGGCTGAGACTAAAGGGGGCATCTTTTAGGGAAAACGGGGAAGACCATTCCACAGTTTAGGGGCCCTGTAACTGGTTCGCCCCTCCCACTGTTATTTTATTAATCCTTGGAACCCCTAAGCAGCCCGGGCATCTTGAGATCTTAATGTTTTTGCCCCCAGGTTTGTAAGTCATGATAATTTTCAGAAAAAGGCCGGACCTTTTGGCATTTAATGCTTTATATTTTTAAAAAGGGGAGGTTTTTGGGAAATCTCCCCCAAAACTTAACTGGGAGCCAGTGAAAATTTTAAGAACTGGAGTTATGTGTTCATATTTTTTTTGTTCTTGTAAAATTTCTTGCACCCGCATTTTGGATTAACTGGAGGCTGTATAAAAGAACAGTTTGAACAGCCAGTGAAAAACGCATTGCATTTCAATCCTATTGGGGAGAAAAATGCATGAATTAATTTTTAAAACCCCTTTTTTTTAAAAAGGCCCTTAATTTTCAAAACATTTTTAAGAGGGAAAAAAACATTTTTTGGGGCGATTTTTTAAAATATGGCTTTAAATGACATGCTGGGAAAAAGAAAACCCCAAAGTTTGCGGGCTGATTCAGAAAAAATTAAATTGGGTTCCAACTGATTTAAAAAGGGCGAAAAATATTGCTGTGATAAAAGGCCTTTTCCCTCCAACAATTAACTTTCTGTTTTATTTTGTTTTTAAAAGACAAGTAGCTCATTCATCCTTTCCCTTTTTAATTCATTTCCAACAAATTAAAGAAAAATATGGAAAAACTTCATCTGTTTTAAAAATGAAAGGTATAACTGGGTGTCATCTGTATAAAAGTAAAAATTAAATTTATGCCAAAGGGGAAAACCCCAGGGGAAAAAGTAAAAGTAAAAACAGTAAAGGTCCCAGTCTGGCCCTCCGGGAACCATATTAAATTTGGTTTAAGAGGGGAGTACTGTCTGCACATTTCTGTACATACTGGAATATTTGATAAATAAGAACTAAACCCAAAGCGAGCCCGGGGCCTGTAAGCCCAACATTTTTTAGCCTGTGCAGTAAAAAATAAATTTTGTCAATGGTGTCAAATGCTGCACTTAAGCCCAAACAACATAAATTACAGTGAAGTTTGGGGCCATCAGGGGATATCGGGAAGGGGTTTACAAACCTTTGTTAGTCCCAAGTTCTGTACAAAGGACCATTTTTAAAAGCCAGACGGGAAATTTTCCCAAATAAATTGAAAATGTGTAAGGTGTGACTGAAGCTGATTTGGCACTACTTTTTCTAGTTTTTTTAAGAGAGAAAATGGTAAATTTGAAATAGGCCTAAAAATTATTTGGTATGTGTGGGTCTAGGTCTGATTTTTTAAGTAAAGGTTTAATGACTGACCCCTTTTAGTGCATCAGGAAATTGTGCCATGCAGAAAATGAACTTTTGATAAGGTTAGAATGGGACCCTGCAAGAACATCCATTCTTTTTACTAGTTTTGTTTGCACGGGATCAAAGGGAACAAGTAGTGGGTTTCATTTTTGGTAATTAAAGTTAAAAACTTCCCGGTGAGTTACAAAGGGTTAAAAATTTCTAAAAATGCTGAATGCAATGTTTTCAGGGGGCTGCTGGTTTGTACAGTAATCCCCGCTATATCAAGGGTTTGGGTTTTCAGGGTTTTGCTTCCCATCCCCGGAAAAGAAAGCAAACCCCCAAATATATAAAGGGATTTTTCTGCTGTTTAAGGGGGTTTTTGGGGCAATGTGTCTTTTACTTTCCCGTACATGCTTCCCCCCAGTTGGTTTGCCCAGTTGTTTTTATAAAAGGGGCATTGGATGACTGAGAAGCTAACCAATCAGGAAACGCGCAGTTAAGTTCTTGGGCTGAGAAGCTAACCCCAAACAGAGCAACGCCAAAATTAAGTTCCTGCTTGCTGAATGCGGGGGTTTAACCCGGGGTGTCTTGTCCCGGGCCCTTCAGCCCTCAACATGTTTTGGGGTGTGTAAAGGTTGTGCTCTTTTTTTGTTTTTTCTTTTTGGATAGTCAAGCCATTTTATTATGGCTCCCAAAAAAGGCCCCGCTACTGTTTTTAGGGGCCGTGCCCCGCTAAAAAGGGGAAGATTTCTTTGATTGGCCAAAGGTAAACGTTTTTTGGGTTTGTTGAAGGCTACCATTCTTTTTTTTTTAAAAAATAGGAAAAGGAAATATAAGATCTACGGCCGAGGCCTTTTAACCAGGGTTCCCAAAAAAAGTTGTAAGTGGATGTAAAAAGGCAGTATGGATGGAATTGCTTTTTGGGATTTGGGTTGAAGGTCCCAAAGAAGAACAACGGAGTGCTACACAATGCCCGAAATGGCTCCTTTAAGGGGTGTAACGCCCCTTTTTTGTGCAGTAAAATAAAAATCATTGTTATGGGGGGAAATCCTTTGTGTCATTGTTGGTATAAAAATAATTTAATTTTTTTTACTTACAGTACTTGGGACGTATGCGGCGTTTTTGTGTCACTGTACAAACACATTTACTGTATACTTTTTTTTGTTTCATTTACGTTTTTCCCGGTGGGCCCGTCTTCGAATGGCTGTAACGGATATCGGAGACACTCCCAAAATCTTTTTAAAAAAATTTTTTTAGGTTTTAATTTTATATAAACAGTGTGTTTATATACATAACCCCAAAAATCTTACCCCAAATCTAAAAGGTCAAAGGGTTTTCTTTTTTTATAACTCTGGGGGGAAAATTTCTAAACAGGGGGGGAGAGTTTATAAGGGGGTTAAAATATATAAAAAAACCATAGAAACATATTTTCTACTTAAAGGGTTTTTTACCCATGTGGGGTCTGAACAGATGCTGGTCCAAAACTTATATTTTTTAAATTTTTTCATTGAAGAAGTTCAAAAATCTGTAACCAAATATCTTTTGGTATTTTGCACTGTTGATCCCGAATTGCCATTTGTTAATTTAGCCACTGTTTTTAAAAGAAACCAGGATTTTTTTTATTGTATTTTATTAATGTAGAATGGGATTCTGGCGAGCTTTAAAGAGGGCTTTTTATATTTATTAACACTCTCTGTCCATGCAATTTGAAAAACATGTTTGCTTTTTTTGTTTCTCCATCTGGCCCCCAGTTTTCAACACCCCAATTTTAAAAGCCTTTTGGATTTTTTTCATTAAAAACCCGTGAGAGTTTCTAAGTGCTTTGGGTCCTTTTGTTTTAAGGGGCCACCGTGTCCCGAAATTCCCCCCAATCAACATTATAATGTGATATTAGCTGATCTAAATTTTTTTTTTCCATGTTTACATCTTTATGTTAACTGATCTAAATGGTTTTTCCCCAATTACACTTTTACTTACTCGGGATCTATAAATTTTTAAGCAAATTCAATCTAGATGTCGGCTGTCTTTTTTTTAATCTGTGGAATTCGTTTGGGATGGGGGGAAAAAAATCAAAAAGTAATTAAAAAGTGATCGGGAAAAAACTCATTTAATGGGTAATATTTAAATTTTGGGAAATTTTAACTTTTTAAAATTATAATTAAAAACTAATGTGTGGTTATGATTATGAGTTGGACCTTTGACAATCTGACAAAAACCTACCGAATTTAAAAAATAAGTAAAAACATTTTAAAAATGTCAGTTTCCACATCAATGTGTACATTAAAATTTCCCCCCTCAGAACTAAAGTGATCATAATTTATAGTCAAATCAGACAGAAGGTTGCTAAATTCAGTCATGAACAATGAATATGGCCCTGGTGGGTTTTTAGACTAGCACTATAATTGTGTTGGGGAAACTGGCCCCCTTTTTTAAAAAAGCCTCAAAGGATGTAAAGTTGCCTACATTTTGGGAGTGATTTTTCATTTTTTTACAATGAATTATTCCAAGGCCTCCTCCTCAACCAGAAACTTTTAGACTTATGAAGGGAAAGGGGTATCCATCTGGGGCGCCCCCTGCTAGGGGGAAAAGTGTCACATTTTTCTAAGCCAGGTTTCAGTAAGAAGGCCAGATCCCGATTTTGTACCCAATATGATATCATTTTCCAAAAAAAGCTTTTGTGCCAAAGGCAATGTTCAATAAACGGCATTTAAAAAATGCATGGTTCTTTCTAACGTTTATATATTTTTTTTTTTAATTTGAAATTTAAAATTTTTATTACAGATGCCCCCGCTGGGATCTGGTTTTATTCCCCTTTGGGCTAATTATACACCTTATTTTTGGTTTAATTTAATTTGGTTTGTATCAAGACCAAATTTACTGGATGCCCCCCAACAGGGATTATGGGTAACAGTTCCCGGGAAAATAACGGGTTTGGGGTAAAAAACAGCCTGTGACTTAAGATCACATGACTGTGGGCCCCCATTTGGGGCTTTTTAATCAGTCAACCAGGCAGTTTTGCTGCCATATTTTGGGATAATACATAAGATCCCCCCAGTTAGGATGAAGACCATTTTCTTCTGAAAAAAACCAGGCCTTTCCCAAAAAATCAGCCCAAAATTTTTCACAAATGCTATGCTTTTTTTTTGCACACCAGGTTTCCAAAAAAGCGGGGAAAGAAATTTTAATCTGCTAAAAAATCCCCATCCCCCCATATAATCTTGGGAAGGGACCAGGTCCAATTAAATTGGAATTTTGTTTTGGGTTTTTGGGGCATAAAAGATGGTTCCGGGTTTTAAAACCCTGATTGCTGTTTTTCATTAGTGCCGACATGCAGCAATAAGGTAGATACTTCATTTCGGAAAATCCCAAAGCGGCCTTTTTTGCCAGAAATCTTTGGGCCCCCGCAAGGCATTTAAAATTAACTGCTGGTTTAACATAGTTTGGAATTTAACATTCCGAATTTTGGAATCACCAAAATTTTGAGCCCTTTATTATTTCTCAGTTTCCCTAGTCTTTGGGGGAGCTGAGAACCTGTTCTGGGTCCCCAACTTGACCTGGGTGCTGGGGACTAAAAATTTGGGTTCTTAGACCCCGTCTTACTTTTACCCACTTTTGCCCTGTGGCTGAACTGGGGGCTGTTTATTTCGGCCGGGACTGACTTCCCGTGGGGCCTGGGGGAGACCGAAGCCCCAATGGGGGAAATAGCGAATTTTTTTAAAAAAAACCGGTCGATCCAATTTTGGTTTGGGCCCAATCACTATCAGATTCCCCGGGCCTCCCAATTTTGGGGATTTTCCCCAACAACTCTAAATTAACTAAACATTTTTTGGGAGGTAAACTATCTGCACTGTCGGCGGAAAACCTGAGCTGTACATACTGCAGGACACACAACATATAAACGTTCCCCCCGATGGGCAGAGAGCAAATAGAACTTACATTAAGTGTTGAAGTCATCTTTGCCGTTTTTATAGGTGGGGCCGGGCTTTCCGTGTTCCCGCTGGGAAACAACGTCGCTTTAAATTTCCACCACCCGCTGAAACGATCGACTTTAATTTTTCACTGGCGGTTATTTCTACGGTCAGCTGCCCGCTTTACCCTTTTAGGTGAACTTGCTTTTGGGTGCTTTTGGGAAGGGGGTACGTGCCCCCGTGGGAGATCCCCCCGTTTTCTCTGCTTTCCCTTTTGCTGATCCGCTCTCTTGGCTGCCTTTTTCCCCCCTTGCCCATACCTTTTAAAAAGAAAGCAGCTATTGGAAAAAAACATTTTTAAGTGCACCTGCAGAAGATACAATCGAAAACTGGTGGAGGGAAAAAAGGCAGATTTGCCAGAAGATCGCCCTTTGGGACCCAACAAAAACCCCCTTTCACTAATGTTGGAAAGGGTTATTTTTTGGGTGGTTTTTTTCAAAAGGGGGAGGGAAATTTTGTCAAAAAAGGGATGGGGTAATTTTTTACCTGTTTAAAAACTGAAAGCCACATTTGAGATTGCAAACAATTTAGACCGGATTCCCCCTTAAACCAAAACGGGTTCCCCGGGGGTTTTAAAAGTAGAAGAGGCCCGGGGTTTAAATTATGCTCAGATAATGGAACAAATTTTGTTGGAGGCGAAAAAAACCTAGGGAAACCACAAAATTTGGAAACGAAAAAAAAACCCCGAAATGATGCAAGAGAAATCAAAAGGTTTTAACCCACCATCGGCCCCCTTATCAAGCGGGGTTTGGGAAAAAACAAATCAAAATATAAGAAAGGGTTTTAAAACGACCATTAAAAACCCAAAAAACCTTTTTTGATCAAAATCTTCATACAATTGGGTGTGGGGGAATCAATACTTAACAGACCCCTTTTCAGAGACATCTAACGATCCTAATGATCTGGAAGCCCACCCAATCATCTATTGTTTTGGACCTCAACCCCCAATGCCACCCGAACTTGTTTCAAAAACGAATCAATCCCAAAAAGGGCTGGAAACAAATTCAATAAAATGGGAGATTTGTTTTGGAAAAGATGGACTTTAAAAAGGGATTGTGGGGGAAAATGCCCTCTTTTTTCCTTGGGGGGTGTGCTGGGGTGGCAGCATAAAAAAGAAAAAGCGCCTTTACCCTTTGGGCAAAAATTGTTAAAAAGGCAGGCTCCATTGTGGGGTTAAAAATTGGACAGTTTAAAAATCTGTGGGGGAAAAGGCGGGGACTAAGAAACTCCTGTCAATCATGAAAATCCACTGCATCCCCCTTTAAAGTGTCATCTCCAGACAGAGGAGTAGTTCCCGTGACAGACTTTTTTCACTGTCCTGTTTTTTTCTGACAGACTAAAAGTCGTTTCCCCCCCCACTATGCACCCTTCAATTCCACCCCGGGGGTAAAAAACCAAAATTAATTTTATTTTTAAATTTTTTTATTTTTTTTACTATTTAATTTAATATTTTTTCTTTGTATCAGTATACCGTTTCTGGATTATGTGAATTTCCCCTTTGGGGTTAATAAAAATTTTCTATCTTAAAATGCCCCTTTCACCAAAAAAAAATTTTTTAAGGGGGGAAAAAAAGTTTTTAATTGTGGATAAAGCTACACCTGCCCAAATTTCCCGGGTAATGGGTAAATCATCCCAAAACAATGCCAGATGCCAAAGGCCCAGTCAGAAGAGTTTGTGTGGCAAACCAAAAAAATTTCACTGGGCAGACCCGTGAACAAACTGTGCCTGATCCAGGGGGGATCAAATAATTAAAATGACTCAAATTTTTTTTTGCATGCCTAATTTTAAAGCCCTTTAAAATTTTGTGCTTTGTTTTTTTATACATTAGAGTTTAAGCTTTAAAATTTTAAGTTTAGTATTTGTTTTTTATAGTAGAAACTGTTTAAAAAATTTTTAAAAAGGGTTTTTTTTTTAAAAATTTGGTAAAGTAATGAAAGGGTCTTATTAAGAAAAATTAAGTAAAATTTATTTCCCGCCCCAGATAAACAATTAGAGGGGGATGTGTAAGAGCCATTTTTTAGTTCTATAAAATCTATGAATATTTTTAGATGATAAATAAAATATGGGGGGTTCCCATAACCCCCATGAACAAATTGAGTTTGGGATTTTCCGTCATTTTTTAAAAGGGTTTGGGGTTAACAATGTTCTCCAGTTAGGGTTTTGCCTACTTTTTGTAAGGTACAGAGGGATTTGGTTTTTTAAACCCTGTTCTTGTTTGTGGTTCAAAGGGGGTTTTTCTTGGGCCCGGGGCCGACTGGGCCATGTCTATTGGCCCCGGCCTAAGGGGGCCCTTTTTAGTGTGAAGGGAACTCGAAAAAAAAGATTTAAGTGTTGAACCATATGTTTAAAGATACAGAAGAAGAAATAAATAACCTTTAAGCAAAAAAACCAAAGCTTTTTAAAAAAGCTGTTTAAAAGAAGATACATAGAATAAAGGAAAAAAAAAGGAAAAAAAGTATGGAACTATTTTTTTTTTTATTCTTGTGTGGGTTATTTGCTTTTTTAAATTTCACTGAATATTTTTTAAAAAAAACTTTTTGGGCTGGGGGATTTCTTTTTTACAGTGCCCCCCGGGCCTGACCCCCCCTTTTTATACATGGGGCTACATCCTACAAGTTGAACTTTCATTTATGGCCCCATCTTGAAATTTTGGGGGGCTTCCCGCGCTTTAACCAAACTGAAAGGAAAACTTATTTCCCCTTTGGGAAGGCGCCCCCTGTCGGCCACCATATTGAACTTTCCAAAAAACCCGACTCCCCTGACCCCGGGGGAGCTTACTTATCACTAAGCTCCAACTTCCCGGGAGGTAGAAGGCTGAAATTTGGCAGGCTCATTCCCCCCAGCCTTTCTTTCAAAAAATTAAGCAGGTTTCATTTAAATTTGGGCCCGCGGTCATAACGGGGGCGACAACGGCCCCCTATGTTTTAAAATTTCTTTTTTTATCCCCCTCTTCCCCAAAATTTCCCCCCCTTTCCCCCGGGGCTTTAAATGGGAAAACCCATGTCGATTTTTTATTTTGGTTTGGGATGGCCCCCTGTTGGCGGATATTCACTTTCCCCCGCCCCTAATTCCCCCCAACTTAAAAGTGGTAGAAGGCTGAAATACGGGTCCCCATTCCTTACAGTTTATTTCAAAAAATTAAGCGGGTTTTTAACCCCCAAAAAACCATAACGTTTATAACGTTTACACCCCCCCGGGCCCTGTTGAACCCTTTTTTATTTATGGCCCCATCTTTCTTTTTTTTGGGAGGCAGCTTCCTCGCCAACTAAAAAGATATTTCGGTGGTTATGATGCCACTGTCAGCCCCCATATTGAACTTTCCAAAAAGGCCCGTTTCTTTGGGGGGATCTTCCAAAAAAATTTGGAGCGGGGTTTCCCCCGCTTTAAATGAATCCCCACTTGCATTTTATATACCTCCATAGGGCCGAAACTTTGTTGCTTTTGTGAGGCGGCTTTGGGGCCCCATCCCCATCCTCCCCGCTGTTGGCTGGGCCCGCTTTATAAGGCCATCCTTAAAAACCCGGTCTCTTTTTTTCCCTTCCCTTTCTTCGCCATGGGGTTCCGCCTCCCTGCTGATAACCCGCGCCTGTTTATTTAATCCACGGCTTCTCCCTTTTTTTTATTGTTCATTTATTACATTAAGGTTTTGGGGGTATTTTCCCCTTTTCATTTTTTTAGGTACCCATTTCCCTTTTTCGTTTCCCAAACCCCTTCCCTTTTAAAATTCTTCCCAGGTGATCATTCCCATCAAAAAAACTGTCCCTTTAGTGGTTTCCATGCCCGGGGTGGCACCTTTCCTTTTCCATTTCCCCCTGTGTTTTGGGGAAAATTTCTTTTCCCCGGGCTTATGTATTGAATGACTGGGACAGGTTCAAGGGTGTGGACTGAGGGCGGTAAAGGAAAAATTATACTACACAGGGGGCACTATAAAAAGTGAAATGCTTTCCCTTCACCTATGGTTCTGATGTGAGGGTTAGGCTGCATCCGAATTGTTGGTTGTCACTTTTCAAAATTCCGGGATGGCCAAATATTTTTAACCCCCTGGGCAAATGCCCAAAGCCTCTTAAACATCTTTTTGATTCACAGGTGGCGTGACTAATTGGAAAAATCCTGCCCGTCTTGTACAGACACTTTTGTAAAAGGGAAAGGGCCAGTGATACCCTTTCATAAGAGATTTGGGGCAGTCAATAAAAAAAGAACAAATATTTTAAAAAAAAGCAAACAGGGGTGAGTTTATTTTACTTTTTTATATACTGGTCTGAAGATACATGGAAGTAAAAATTTTCCCTTGTCTTTACTATACACATAACAATAAACTTGAAAACCAAAATTTAAAACCGGGTTTGGGCAAAATTTTCCTTTTGGGGCCAAAAACAAAAATCTATTTTACAAGGACGTTTATAACCATTAGCTCAACCCCCCAAATGACATCAAATACAAAATGACAAAAGTTACAAAAGGGTTTATTGTTAAATGTTTTTTACTGCTCCCCAAAAACTGGTTTTCTGACAGTGTTATAGTAGAAATCTTTTGTGCACTGGAAACTTTTAGAGTGCTGCATTGCCCCGGAAAAAGGGTTTGGGAGGTTAGTTTGCGGGTTTCGGGGCCTCTTTTTTTTTGGCAGGTAATTATATGTCTTTCGCCCCTTTTGAGCACCTACGGGAACCCCTTGATAATTCACTTGTACTACATTTAAACCAGGTTTGAAAAATCTAAATGTTAATATTTTCCCGCATTTACAGTAAGGGCCCTTAAAGGGGAAAAAACTTTGTACCAGTTTAGTAATCTTGGCAGGAAATCCTTTTCAAGCTTTGTTCACCCAGCTCCTTGGAAACTCTGTTCTTTTTAAAAATCATTAACAAAATGAATAAGGGGGTTTTCCCAAATAATTTTTTAGTTAAGATGATCTAAAATTTAAAAGTTTTAGGGAAATTTTTCAAACCCTAAATACCCGAATAAACTGCAAAATATTTTAAATAAATCCAAAGGGCAAACTTTTTAAAATTACAAAAAGTAAAACAAGCTGTTAACTTTAATTTTATCCATTGGTTTTTCGCGCCCGCTTTTCAACCTCTGCTTTGTTGCAGCAGCTTCATTTCTCCGTGTCTTTATGGGAAAAATAGCCTTTATTTTGAGATTTCTGAGTTTAATTAAACCTTTGGGTGTTTTCATAAACAAAAAAGTTTTGAAGACAGCCTAAAGGGGTTAAAACCCCCACAGTTTCAATATTCTGGGGTTCCCAAATCCCAGATTGAATAAAAATAATAGTGGAATTTTTAAAACCCCCCCTTTTTCCTTTTTCTATATCTAAAGGGAAAAACATCCCAAAATTTATTTTTTACCAAATGTTACTTCAGTTGCCCCTGACTTACATGGTACAGGGTTAAAAAAAACTAACAATACTTAGCTTTCCCCCTTTTGGTATATAAAAACCACAAATTATTCTCTATTTTTTTTTACATTTTGCTCCCCCCAACAAGATTTTAATTCAGATGCAGGACACTTGTATGGGGATTTAAAATCAAAAGATATCTTCCTCCCTTTTTACCTCACTTTTAAAACAGCTGTTCACAACATCTTTTATATAATTCAATTTAAAGGGAAGACACCCATGGAAAAGCCCAAGGGGGGTGGATTCCCCTTAAAACCCCGGCAAATTTGGGGGCCCATTTGGCCCCACACAGGAAGGAGCCACGCCCACCCCGGGGAAACCCGGCCCCCAACCCGGGAACAAAAAAAGGAAAAGGGCGGCCCTTTATGTTGCCTTGTAGAGTCCACATGCACCTCTGAGCCCATTGACTGTTCCCTTTGAGGAGTTAATTGGGTGAAAAAGCCATATACAGCGTGGTAAAAAAGTTTTAAGGGGGATCCCATGAGATCCTTAAAAAAATCCCCCTTTGAGGTTTTAAAAAACAAAAGAAGGAATCCCGTCCTTAAAACCAATAAGCCCCGGGGCCCCCGTTTTTTATTACCGCCTCACCCCGCTTCCCCCAAAGGAAAACCCCGCAACAGTCGGACTTTTCTCAACCCCCAAACCTTTCTGTGCTAACCCCGGGTTTACACAGAGGAAACCCCATTGAAGGCTGGGTAATGGGCAAGAATTGGGGCCGCGCCAGGACCCGTCTAAGAAAGGCATGTTTTCCCGGGGTGTAAATCGGCCGGCGGTAAAAAGTTTTCCCGGGGGGCCCATGGTCTTTGACTTGGGGCCCGGGCTCTTCAGTTTTCTTGCCGGGCACATGACCAAGCGGGGGTTTCATGCTTCGAGGGGAGGGTGGGGACACAGGACCATCTAAGAAAAAAACATTGCAGATGTGAATTCATTTTATGCAGTGTGTTGGGGTCAGTTTGTTTTTTTCCAGATGTGAAACCCCCGGGATGCCGGGGGAAAAGCGGGTTTTGGGGGGGTATCCCCTGGTCTTACAGTTGGTGGGGGTATCTGTTAGTTGCTCTTTCGAAAAAAGGGGCCCCAAACCCGGCAGTGTGTGGTTGGGTTAGGCGGGGGGGGTTGAATTTTAAAAGATTCATAACGAGGGAGTGAAGGCCATAAGCCCCGGAAAAATTGTTTTAAAACCCAACTTTCCTCCCCCCCGAATTTCAAAAGTTTTCATTCACCTAACAATTTCGTATCCGGTAAAATAAGCCTTTTTAAAAAAGGGTTTTAGGTAACAACCCCCCCACCACATACATATCTTCATATCTATATAAATATATACATATGTATATACATTTGATATCTACATATACACACATATATATATATATACATATCTATCTACATCATACATACACACACATACATACATACACACACAAATTATATATATGTGTGTGTATATATATATATATATATATATATATATATATATATATAAAATGTAGATAGGTGTGTGTGTATATATATATGTTGTGGACTGTGCCCGGCAGTTTATCCCGGCCAAGTCCCCCAAGCCGCCAGATGGAGCCCTCCCTGCAGTATGGAGGTGCCCCTAAGACCAGCAGGGAGTCATGGACTATGTAGTTTTTATCCTCAGCCCTGCTGGATACCACAGGGGCCGCAAGAGGGAGCTGCAGGGAGGACCAAAGACTTATTTGTGCACTATTACCCGGAAGTTCGTCATAGGAAGAGTGACGGGCTTCCGGGATGAAGAAAAGTACTTTTTACCTGACCCGGAAGTGATACAAGATCACATGGACTGGGGATTGGGAACACTTCCGGGTCAGGGAATATAAAAGGACTGAGGGAGCTCCCAGACAATGAGCTGAGCTGGGTGGTAGGAGGGCAACGCATCTGGGAGTGGAGGATTGTGATTATTATTGATTTATTATTGTAATTGTGATTTATGAATATAGTGGAGTGGAGGGTGCTTGGTGCACATTATTATAATAAATATAATCATTGTGGCAATTTTACCAGGTGTTTGGCGTGGTACCTGAGGGTTCAAGGGAGCACTACTGCCCCCTACTGCGACAATGTATATATATATATATATGTATGTGTCTATATGTGTGTATATAGCTTTGGTCACTGAGTGTAAGGTAAAAATAATAAAATATAGTCTATTAGTTATTAAACAGTAAAACATTAACGTTTTAAGAAGTACAGGTACATTGAGCACTACTCGAGTGGTTGTGGGTAAACTACATTTTAAAAGACGGTATAACAGAACAGGTAAGTAGTACTAACAGCAGCTAAAATGTATATGGATCATCTCTCGGTAGTTGATCCCTTTTGAAAGGCGCTACACGCGGCTGTGGTATAGAAATTACATTTTCTATGTGAACGTTCAAATTTCTGCCTCTGGTAATGTGCCTTAACGGTATTACCAGTAATTAAAGAAAAATTGTTTTGTGTCCTCTGCAGTGTTAAGAGAGAAAGGCTTTGGTTTGGGATAAAATGAAAAAAGGTGTAAAGAAAGGAAAGTTGCATTTTTCTTTTATATAGTATAGAGATATGTTCGGTGACGTTATGATCGCCTTTTGGGGACAGTCGCGGTGGGTCTTGTGTAGACTGGTGAGACGTCTCTGCCATTAATCGGCTGTGATGGCACTGTCAGTCCTTCACTTTCGTGCGTGTCTTCATAATCCGAGCTGAGGACCTCATAATCGTGATATGCGCAAAGAAAGTGTGAATCGCCTTAATATTATTTTGCCGTGGTGTAGAAAAGGGGTCCCGTGTTTGCACTTGTCTGGGCTATAGCTCAGAGGGAGGATGAAAAAAATTAAAAGTGCTCACTTTGATTTAAGGCAGAAGCGCAGTCAGCGCCTCAAATCCCGGCACACAGCTATGCGCTACCGGCTGCTCGACTTTGCTGGGAAGGAGACCCCTGTTTTTGTACACACGTTCCACAAATGAGACACATGGGTTTACCGGCAATGTCTGTAAACATATATACTCAGCCTCCCATCGGTTTTTAAAGGCTCTATGTTCAGAATCACCTTTTCTCTTTGGAATCGTGTGGGCTAGCTTGGCAATAACTTGTAGCATCATAAGCTAGACTTGATTAACGTGGTAAGTGTTCGGCAAGGCAGCTGAAGCGCTGGATTATGGGATCTGTAGTTTATTGTGTTACCAGCGCTTCATATCCCCAGGCCATTAATAACAATAAGGGTTTACCGGCAATGTCAGTAAACATATAATCAGCCTCCCATCGGTTTTTAAAGGCTCTGTGTTCAGAATCACCTTTTCTCTTTGGCATCGCGTGGGCTAGCTTGGCAATAACTTGTAGCATCATAAGCTAGACTTGATTAATGTGGTAAGTGTTCGGCAAGGCAGCTGAAGCGCTGGATTATGGGATCTGTAGTTTATTGTGTTACCAGCGCTTCATATCCCCAGGCCATTAATAACAATAAGGGTTTACCGGCAATGTCAGTAAACATATAATCAGCCTCCCATCGGTTTTTAAAGGCTCTATGTTCAGAATCACCTTTTCTCTTTGGCATCGTGTGGGCTAGCTTGGCAATAACTTGTAGCATCATAAGCTAGACTTGATTAACGTGGTAAGTGTTCGGCAAGGCAGCTGAAGCGCTGGATTATGGGATCTGTAGTTTATTGTGTTACCAGCGCTTCATATCCCCGGGCCATTAATAACAATAATACAGTATATAAAATGATCTCGCGGGCGGAATATAATTACACGCCGGGCGGATGTGGCCCGTGGGCCTTGAGTTTGACTCATATGGACTAAATAGAACTTGAAAAGAAATATTTTTTGGAATGTGATCGCGCAAGTCAGATCTAGTTGACGCGCACTACAGTACATCGAGCCCGCGTGCTATTGTGGTTTTGCTTGTGTGCTTCAGTAAGTTACCGTCCCCTCGCTCTTACTTTTTTACCGTTCATCTAATGAATACACTGAGTATGGCTTTACCAAAACAATCATTGATCGCGAATAAAGTATCCATTATTCATGAAGCTTCAATAGGTGATCTGTCTTTCTGCTTAACTGCATGCGCTTTCATACGCCTCAAACTAAGGGGATGCGAGGTTAAAATAAATCGAGAAGCTGCGGTACATACTTAGTGAATCCCTCTCGGAATCGAACCTCGGACGGGCTACAGGCGAATCAACTATCGGCCACGGCGGTGGTTTATCTATTTGAGCGTAGCAGTGTAATTCGTTTTTGTTTAGCACTCTTTGGAACTGTTGCTTTTGTCTGCGACTGCGCCAGTTCACGTGAGCCGCTGAATATGGTTTTATATGTCACTCGCTCGCTTCTAATTGTTTCGCTGCCTTCTTAATTATATAATGCATGTTTTCTAAAGCGTAGCTCTTCCTGGCTTTCTACGTAATGGATTACGTGAGAGGCGTGATGATGTCATATAAACTCCGCCCTCCAGCTGAACTCCATTACAGTAAATGGAGAAAAATAGCTTCTAGTTATGACCATTATGCGTAGAATTTCGAAATGAAACCTGCCCAACTTTTGTAAGTAAGCTGTAAGGAATGAGCCTGCCAAATTTCAGCCTTCTACCCACACGGGAAGTTGGAGAATTAGTGATGAGTCAGTCAGTCAGTCAGTTAGTGAGTGAGTGAGTGAGTCAGTGAGGGCTTTGCCTTTATTAGTATAGATATATATCTACTTTGGGGTGCGATCAGCTGTGTCTGTGGGTGCCAGAATCCATCGAGGAAGAAAAATTAAAAACATTATTTGTACAAAATCTTAATTTATCTATCCATTCCTATATAATTAAATGGGCAGGCTATTTCGTATCAGTGCAATACGCTGCTTGTTAAAACGGATGACTCCTGCTCTTACGCACTTAGTGCTGCATGGGTATCTGTTTAAGTTCTATTTAAATTTTAAATATAAGTAATTTTATTTAGTCGACAGAAATATGTTTAGTAGGAATGTAAGTTAAATTTAGTCATCATTGCATAAATTTTTCTTCACCATAGAAATTTAATGACTAAATTCAACTTCCATTCCTACCAAAGACATTTCTGGTGACTAAATAGAACCTACTTATATCCAAATTCGAGCTATTGACCTGTCGCCTGCCAGCCTGAATAAGTCACTCTCACTTCGCTCTTACTTTTTACCGTTCATTTAATCATGGCTAGTCCTGGAAAATTATAAAATGAAAGGAGGATTACACTGAGTATGGCTTTACCAAAACAATTATTGATGGCGAATAAAGTATCCATTATTCATAAAGCTTCAATTGGTGATCTGTTTTTCTGCGTTAACCTCATATTTTTTCATACTTCTTCTCAAACCAAGGGGATGCGAGGGTAAAATGAATCGAAGCGCTTGATCAATGTAATCGGTGTACCAGGAAATCATGCATTGACAGAAGTTCCCCTTTGCTTTGAATTGAAAGTGTGATTAAATGCATTATTTTTTAACGCGTTATGGAGCACATGCATCGAAGCTTCTCAGCTGTGCTTGTGCTAAGAAAAGGAAACATTTTAAAAATAACGTAGTACTACGATTGTCAATGTAATCTTTTGTAAGTAGTGCCTGGAGGATTCAGTGTGGAGAAACTCTACAGACAGCGTGTATTAACTTGTGGATTTTTCTGTGAGTATTTGGAAGCAGCGTCACAAAGTCACTTCTGTAAGACTGCGTTAGATGCGGAGCTCGGCTCAGAGCAAAATGAGGTGAATGGGAGGGGAGATGATGACGTGACTCCCCCACCCGACGTAACTGTCAATCCCCCACAAACACAGTCTCTCTGAATTTGCATAAGCACAGCCCTTTACCTGCAATTTTAACTTAGTTACAAAGTGATCAAAACTCTCATTTATATCCTGCGTCCTCTCATTAAACTTGTATCCCGCTTACCTGTGGGCATGACAAATGCCAGCGCCTTCTCAATTATATAATGCATGTTTTCTTCAGCGCTTTTTGGAGCTCCTTCTGGTTTTCTACATACTGCGTTGACAGTCAGTTCACGTGATTACGGCTTTCGAGCTCAACTCCATTACAGTATATGGAGAACTATACCTTCCAGTTATGACCATTACGCGTAGAATTTCGAAAATAAACATGCCCAACTTTTGTAAGGAATTTGTAAGGAATGAGCCTGACAAATTTCAGCCTTCTACCTACACAGGAAGTTGGAGAATTAGTGATGAGTGAGTGAGTGAGTGAGTGAGTGAGTGAGTGAGTGAGTGAGTGAGTCAGTCAGTCAGTCAGTCAGTGAGTCAGTCAGTCAGTCAGTGAGGGATTAGCCTTTTATTAGTATAGATATCTGTTATATTAGTGGTGATTAGTAAAATAATTGTGCTGGCTCTCATACTCTACGTGAGTATTGTGGTTTGAACTCTGAAATTTTGACATAGAGAGACCTGGTTTAGGAAATTGACTACGGTTGTAAAATAGGCTAGAAGACAAATAACTAATTTTTCATGCAATGAGCGACCAATAAAAGAGACAACCTTCCATCGTTAGGTGAGGGCACACTCCTCTGGAGCCAAAATCATCACCTCATATTTCCCAGTGCAGAATCAATCAATCAATCAATTAATCATATGCAGAAGGTTAATGCCCATCATGAGGGCAAGAGTATCCCAATTCCTATTTCTGGTAGTACCCCTGGCAGACAAATGTTCTGAACTACATATTTTTAAATTGCTGAAGCTTTTAATCATCAGATTGAACAAATCATATAAAATTTGGTTATGTTTGCAATGGTAAATTTATTTTATAAATACCAAATGGTCTTCTAGAGAGGAAAAAATGCATCAATAAACTAAAGTATTAATTTACTGTACCTGACATTTCCTTTCCAGGTTTTGGGTTGTACAAGTATGATCCTAAGAAAACATAATTAAACATTATGCAGTACATGTCTCAAAATAAATTAGGTTTGTTCTAAAAATCATACATTACAAAATTTAAATTGCTAAATTTGGCATCACAGAAAAGGCAAAACGACAACAATATTACTGAAAATTTATGTTAGATTTATAATATTCCTTTTTGGTAAAACAAGTCAATAAAAGCAATTGTGCAACATTTAAAAAATTACAAGCTACAATATTTGTACAGTTTAATAGATTTAACTTGTCTGGACTGTTAATGACAAATAAACTTTGAAGCAGTTAGATGTTTATAAAATATACTTTCTGAAGTTGAATAAATATAAACCGAAGACACCAGTTTTGCAGAAGAACCTCAAGCCATCTGTGAAGTATGTTTGTGAAATGTTATTGTTTGGGGTTACTTTGCTGACTCAGGGCCTGGGGAACTTCATCAAGACAACTGTGAATTCTGCCTCATATCAAAGTATGCTTCAGTAGATTGTGAGGCCTTCTATTCGAAAGTTGAATTTGAAATGCCATTGGACCCTTCAGTATAATAATGATCTGAAGCACACTATCAAATCCACAAAGGAATGGCTCCAAAATGAAGAAATTGATGGTTATGGACTGGCCTAGGGAAAGCCCTGCTTTGAATCCCATTGAAAAGTTGTGGGAGCATTTGAAACGAGCAGTACCTGGAAGAAAACCTACAAACATCTTACAACTGAAGGAATATTGCGGGTGAAGTGGTCAGAAATTTCACTGAGTTGATGTTATAAAAACAGTTGAGCAGTTATGCAAAATGCCTACAAGAAGTCATCCCTACTAATAGGGGCAATAACAAGTTCTGAAATCAAGGGTGTGCCTACTTTTTCCCCAGCAGATCCACAGTAGATGATTACATTTACAGATATTTCTGTTAAATAAATAACTTAAAAGGTAAATTATTCTTGTGTTTTATTCAAGTATATCACTTTTATCGGTAGGTAGAGTTTGCATGAAGATCTACTGTTTGCATGTTCAAATATGTAGAAAACGTCAAGAGTTTCCATGGGGTATACTTACTTTTTCAAAT
>NW_024386029.1:0-6366 GCF_016835505.1 Polypterus senegalus | reverse complement strand
GGTATTCTGACAAAAGCACTAAATGAATGCACATGTGCCAAGGCAATTGAGAAGGATCTGTGCTATTCTGACTGTACTGACCTTTTATATGGGAAAGGAATCTGCTTTTGAAGCATGGACGAAGAGTTTGGGGTAAGATATTTGTTTTGCTAGTGAGCTATAATGTTGGGCAGCACTGTAAGACTGTTTGGCCAAATGACCTTATGGTTTTGAGAATGTCATCTCGGTTTCAAGAAATGAGCCAAACCAATCGAGAAAAACTGTAATAAAGTAGAGCTCTGCGGCCTGCAGCCTTCACTCTGGAACTCCAATGGCCACCCGTAGAGTCCAACTGCAGACCTCCAGAGCTCCGGCTGGTCACACTGGAGTTAAGATTAGGGTTCAAATAATGAGGACTGTCCAGGAAATCAACTCCAGTTACTAGGAGTTCCAGGGTCAGATGTGAAAGGCACTATATTGTAGATATATGGTTTTGAAATATACTACATAATAAATATGGTGGAAAGACACTATATAATAGATAGATAGATAGATAGATAGATAGATAGATAGATAGATAGATAGATAGATAGAAACAAAGGCACTATATTATAGATAGATAGATAGATAGATAGATAGATAGATAGATAGAAAGGCACTATATTATAGATAGATAGATAGATAGATAGATAGATAGATAGATTTTAACTATAGTATAGTCAGCAGGATCACAAAATTAGATAGACAGATGTTGATTAGACATGTAAGTAAGAATGTCACTGTCCTCTGTACAACTGGACAATATGACAACTATTCCTCCACCCTTCCTCAGCTTCCATGTGTTTATTGCTGTTGTTGGTTGTCTTGTTCTCCACAGAGTGAGTTTGGAAATCCAGAAGAAGTGCATTTGAGAGTGACACCGGGAGCCCTTCTTTACTCAAAGAGATATATGAATAAGGAACAAACTACAAAGACATGGAGATGAAGCATCCACTTGAGAAGCTTTATGAAGGATCCAGATGAGAAACTGGGACAGCTGAGCTCCCAGCTAAACCAACAAGCAGCGCGTGAACTGAATGGTCTGCTCTTGCTGGTCAAATTTCCAAAGTTCTTTTGCCACTCATCCTGTGGGTCTCTCAGTTACTTCTGTCCTCCCTGCTGCTCTCGGAGTATGCATTTCAACTGCTCTTCTTCTCATTTTCTTTCTGCTCACCTACATATGTGAAAAAGTGAGTGCACCCCAAGAACTGTTTTTCATTTTTTAACAGAAGTGGTAGTGATGAGCAAAACAATCCTTTTTAGTGATTCGATTCATTGTGTTCAGTTCACCAAAAGGATCTGAATCTTTGAAACGCCGATTCTTTCACTTCAAAAACAACAACAAGCTATATTCTAGTTTAAAATCTAAAATAGTATCATAAGAGTGTAACAACTTTAACCACCAAACAATGCAAGCAAAATAAAAAGCAAGCAACAAAATAAATAATTCACACATGATAATAATCATAATTATCTGTGTATAATAAATACAATTTCAACAATATATACATATAAAAAACAATGGTCTAAATGGAACCTTAGAATAATGAACTCATCGCGATAAAACTGAGAGCACTGAGCTGTCTATTGTAAGAGACGGCTGGCAGTCTAACCTGGCTGGGACACCCAACAGATGGAAGGATGGAGGAAGGCACTGTCTCCCCCAGAATGCTAGATGGCAGCTCCCCTGCATTGAGGCAGTGCCTTGGATTCCCACAGGGCACCATGGGACTTGGAGTTCTATATCCCAGACCTGTTGGGTACCATGGGTGCCTCCAGGGGGTGCTGTGAAAGTGGAGGAGCCGTGTGACATGAGGTTTCCACTTAAGGAGCAGAGGAGAGAGAAACAAAGAAAGAAGAATCACTGTGTGCTGTGCCTGTTGTTTACTTGTGTCTATGGTGGTGGGACAGGCTTTGGGTGGACTTTCCTAAAAATAAATAAGCTCTTTGTGCTTTTAACTTGTGCCCCATGTCTGTTGTGTTGGGTTTGGGGAGCAACAGTGCCCTCTAGTGTCCACATTAAATAAAGTTATTTTCAGATTTTTTTTTTTTATTATACTTTATTAATCCCAAAGGAAATTACTTGGCTTTTTTTGCATACCCCTTGGGGTCAGAGATTGTACAACACAGCGCGCCTGGAGCAATTGAAGGTTAAGGGTCTTGCTCAAGGGCCCAGCAGAGTAGGATCTCTTTTGGCAGTAACGGGGATTTGAACCAGCAACCTTCAGGATACCAGTGCAGATCCTTAGCCTCAGAGCCACCACTCCCCATCCTGTTGTTTCTGATGTAACCTGCTATAAATATATCATCAGTGGACTGAGCTGTGAGTCAATGCACTGCGAGTCTCTTGTCTTCACTTCATGAATGAACTTGAAAGGCTTCTCCAGATCAGTAGGGGGCATACCAGTTCATTCAATTAGTCAGCGTACTGAGATGGTCACAGTCACTCGGTCAGAGTGAACCGATCAGTGGGAGGTGCCTGGCGTCATCTACCAAGTCAGTCATTGGCTAGCTGTCGTCATGACCATTTTGCTGAAACAGTCTAGTGATTGGCTCTTTGCAAAGACAGCAGCCATTCAGGTGAAGTTAAGCTGATAGCTCCGGACTGTCATGGAATGCCACATAAAACGTAGCACACACTGCACAGGCCTCGAAACGATTTGTTCTTTAACTCTTTTAGGGCGGATGTCGACTTTTGTCGACAGGAGGGGTTGATGGTGCATGTCGACTAGAGGGCGATAATCAGCTGTTAATGGCGACAAATCTCACTGTCACGTCACAGGCATTCCCTCTGTGCTTGGAGGAATGCTAGACTCGTTGACTCGGCAACTAATCCTTGCGTGTGCGTGAGTTGCGAAATGTAAACAATGGCAAGATGGCATCGACATGTGACAAGGGAGCGAAGCGAGTGCAGAAAAGAAAACACTCGGCAGACAATGTTTTGCGCATTATCGTGGAGTCGGACTCTATGATTTTTCAGAATCGGATTTTATTGACAGTGATCAGGAGATCAAGCAAGAGAGTGAGAAGCCGGCATCAGCTGATCAAACACCAGCCGATGCCGCGCCAGCGGATCTGCTGCCAGTCGAGCACTTCGCGCAGCAAATGCATCTACGGCAAGGTTCGCTTGGGATAAATACACAGACATTGATCCGTTGAGAGACGATCTGGCTACTGGACTTCACAAGACGGCATGACTCGCTGTTGGACACGACAGATCACCAGCTGCTGTACTTCAGGCTGCTCTCTCCTGATGCTGCTTTTCAGCTACCGTCAGATGAGATAAACAGGTAGGCAGACAGATTTTTTGAATCGCGGGCTGCGTTTGCATCGCATTCTCGTTTTTCAAAGTGTAAACCCACAACAAAAGACGAGATGAAGCGTGCTGTGGTATTACAAATAGAGATGGGACAGAACTGGTGATATAACTTCAGGGAGCATTGGTCCAAACGTGCTTTGTCCCCTGGTGGCTTTGGACAGGTTATGCATGGCTATAATGCCATGCATAAAGTTCATAAACTTTCAGAAGATGAAAAGAGGTGACAATACGGTTTTCATGCGGGCAGAAAACTTGGTGGCAGTGGAATGGCACAATGGCAAAAGGGTGACTTGTCTCTCTACAGTACACACTAACAATATATGTGAGAAAGTGCAGCAACAGACAATTGAAAAGTAGGCACCAAAGCAACACGTATTGTGAGCAGTGCAATGTGGCAATGACTGAAATTGGCTGCTTTGAGCGACATCAGACTGTGCTGTGTAAAATGTATGTGAAATCATAGAGTATGCAGGCTCATACAACATGCAAGACAGGAACATTTGTCAAAAGTAAATATTTTTTGTTGATTTGATATGTTAAACAATTGCTTTGTGTTCTTTTTTAAAAAATGTTAGTTTTTGGAAAAAATATTCAGCCCTAGGAGATAAGAAACAAAAAAAAAAAGAGCCCTAAAAGAGTTAATGTCAATTAAGCAGTGCATTCGTTCAGAGACCAAGTCGAGTACAAAAGAACTTGTTTGCTTACTGCACAGCACTAACAATTGGACATATCAAGATTTGATCTTCAATAGAATAAGTGTGATGTTACTAGAAAAAAAAAGAAAAATGAACTTTGCAGCAAAACTTGATGTTTCACTTCACAAGACAATTTGTACAAATCAACACAAGAAGAAACGCTTTAATTTCCTGCCCTGGAGTGTTTTCATGCATTGATTCTGCATGTGTTGGCCTGTCGTCTGACTTTTACTTAAAGTTATCTGGAAGGAAAAAACAATCACTGGCCGGAGCGGATGCTCCCTTTGCTGATTGTGATGCCAATCCTAAAGATGCACAGGAGACAGAAATGAAACTCGTAGTTCTGCGATGTGTAAAACCTCCAAACCCTCATCTGCAGAAATCAAGAGACAGGACAGGGTGGCTGCTGGGTAACTGATGGAGGAGGGAAGCTGACGGCTCAAGTGGCTTTGGTGTGGTGAGTTGGTCTGCTAAACTCTTAAGCGTCCTTAGTGGAGTGAGCACACGAGTGTGAGTGAGCACTGGAAATGGACGGCTCCTCTGAGTCCCGCTGTGCACCTTTTCATTTCTGCTGCAGGGATGCCCTGATGACACACAACCTCAAGGACAAGCTGAAGTGTCCTGTAGAGCTGCTTCAGGAGGGTGAGATAAGAAAACTCTTCACGACTTTGGAAAAGACCGCAGAGCCGGTGGTAAAGTCTCATCCAATTCCTGAAGGTGAGTCTTTAGGTTCTGGAGGACGTAAACATCTCCATGCTGTTGCTCCTTTAATTGGAGTCTGTTGAAGCCTCACGAATATCCATGCAGTCTTCCTGGAATACTCGCCTATTGTTACATGTATGTGTTTGAGCAGAAGACACTGCAGTCTAATTGGTTTCTTTATTTGGCATTAATCCTGCTGAAGAGGACATTCAGCCCAGCCTACACCAACAGCATGGATAGACAGGCTTGAGTAAAATGACGTGTCACTTCATAACACGCTAGTGGCCTCCCACAGGAATATTGGAGGTCACCTAATAAAAAAGCCAGTTATTCATGAGTGGCTGGAAAAGATCCACTGTGAGGGGATTATTCTCTTCTGCTTGGCCTTATCTAGTGGTCCTACAGTAATTCCTAGACCAGGATGGATTGTCAGGGGCTAAATACAAAGACACATCACAGTGAAAACTCTCTGCTCCTGGTGAATGAAATCTCCTCTCACATGGCGCTGTCTTGTCTCTGCTCAAGAATTCACGCAGGGTGCCGGACCCCAATGCCCCCCAGAGCAGCTGTAGGACTCAGAGTTGGAGCTTTGGGATTACAGAATCACCATCTTAGCCTGTAGAGCCAACGGAGATCTTCCTTAATGAGAAAGGCTGTGTGAGAGGAGTTTGGTGGTTGAAGTCACCATCTTTAAAAACGATTCATTTTGTATTTCTTACACCTCTTGAGGGCTGGGAATGGGTGGTCATTTGCAGGTGCGCACAAGAAAAGCGGGTTTGAAAAATAGTCAGTCAGTCAGTCATTATCCAACCCGCTATATCCTAACACAAGGTCTGCTGGAGCCAATCCCAGCCAACACAGGGCGCAAGGCAGGAACAAAGCCGGGCAGGGCGCCAGCCCACCGCAGGGCACACACACTCACCCACCCAACACAATTTAGGATCACCAATGCAACTAAACCTGCATGTCTTTGGACTGGATATGAGGAGAACATGCAAACTCCACGCAGGGAGTTTCTTTCTTTATTATTTTTATAGTTATTTTTACCAAATTATCATTGTTAATAATATTTTTTAGGATATTTTTATACTTATATTATCTACATTACCTTGTCATGCATGTGCTTCAGAGGGTCCCCTTCCAGGCTCATCTGCACTACCACCCCAGGACACCAGGGGGTGCGATCGCTGACTCTTCCTTATGTCTCTTTTTCCACCCCCAGCTCTGAGGAAACGCCCACTGAGGACAGCTGACTCCGCCCCTTCAGGTCCAAGAACTATAGAAGCAGCGTGGTCCCAGAAGGAGGCGTCTCACTGGGGAGATCAGCCACTGTTGAACTCCGACCCCACAGCCTGACCGCTCTCCACAGCCATTGAACTGCAGTCTGAAGCTACAAGCTGCTTTTGTTTTCCAGCCGAGCCATCGTGCAGCCAAAGGATTATTTAGAGTAAACGGGGTGGCCCAGTTGGCACCCCAGCATTTCATCTTGACTCCCATTTTACCTTTAACCGCTGCTAAAGACAGCTAATTGAATGAATGTAGAAATATTGGATCTCTCTTGTACTGCGTGTACCCTCAGTGTTTGTTCTCCACGTTTCTTTGATATCCTTGTGTGTCTCAGCCTGTCTTGGC
>NW_024386028.1:0-83000 GCF_016835505.1 Polypterus senegalus | reverse complement strand
CAAGTCGACTGTTTGATTGTCTGCTAGCATTGATGAAGACCCTGACTGACTGAAATGACATAAGAAGGATTTGTGAGGCCGAGGGTCTGGACCTGTGATGACATCAGTGAAGACCATGTGTGTATAAAAATATCAAAAAGTCGCTATATACTAGATTATTGAGAAAGTCATGTGACAGCCTACACTGATCATGTGGTGAGATTTCTTGTTTTAATGTCCCACAAGAGACACAACTGTGAGTTATAAACACAAGAGGGCGCCACTCCTCACACTGGAGTATCTCACTGACACACCCACTGAGGTCACCTTCCCAGAATCCTCTCAGTATCACTGACGTCAACTGCACATGATGTGTGTGTCCACTTGTCGGTCACTAAGCCCACTGACAGATATATGTCGATGTCCTGTGTAGACCTGGGGGTCATGTCTTGTAGAATGATGTCGGCCTGTTCAGTCCACTTGGCTATAATGGCGGTCACTTCCCGTGTCTCCCACCTTACTGTCCACACTGCCTTCAGTCCTAATCCTCTCCTCCCTGTCACCTTCTCTTTCTGTGTATGGCGGGCTGGTCATTTCTACTGCTGCTGTCCACCTTTCCTCCTGTTCCTCTGTCTGTCCTCATTTCTCTCCTTCTACTCTGCTTTGTTCTCCTCTTTTATTCATCCTTTCCTTTATTCCATTCATCTTCTTCTCTTGTCTCTCCTTATCTTTGCTATTCTATTCTCCTTGTCCTTATCCGTCACTCCAGTCCAGCTCTAGCTGTCCACTCCTCTTTGTCTTCTGTCACTTTAGTCGTCTCTTCTCCTCACACTGACTGTGTTTCTCCTCCTGATTCTATTTTAGTGATTTTAAAAAAACTTTAGTGAGGACATCAGAGGATTGTAAGGGGGAAAGTGACAATGGAGAACAGGAACAAGCATGAGATTAAAATAAAGAATGGACAGCGTGGGCTTGTGGGACAAGAAATAAACCAACAGTCTGGACAGAGAGGACTAGGAAAGTGACCAGTGTGGTGGAGGGGCTCAGGGTCACAATGCTGTCTTTATGAATTGAATTATTAAAGGAAATCTGCAGTTGTGTCACCTCACGTCCATCTGTCTGTCCATAAGGGACACTGCAGTCTGTCCTAATTAAACACAGTATTTGTGTTGTGGGAGTGGAAAAGTCAGAGCCATAATGTGACAAGAAATAAAATTCATGAGACACACACACACACACTCACTTGTTCACTTACTTCAGTTTCTCTAATTTGCAGTTTTCACTCTTCAGCCCCTCACACAGCTGATCCACTCCTGAATCCTCCATGTTGTTGTAGCTCAGGTTCAGTTCAGTCAGTCGTGAGTGTGGAGCAGAAAGAGCTGAGGAGAGAGCTGAGCAACATCTGGAGGTGAGACGACATTCAGACAGGCTGTGGAGAAGAAGAGAGAGAAGTGAGGACATGAGGAGAGACAGACAGACAAACAGAAGGACAAACAACACAAAGGTTCAATGGCCCCTTGAATTCTGACTTTCACTGAAGTGCAGTGTGAACACGAGACCACTGCCATTCTTATAAAGTAAGGCGCTATATACCTGACAGGGTCTCCTGCCTTCACGCTGGAGTGACTGGTGCCAAGTCATTCAGACTGACATGTGGACATCAACACTGGATAAGAACGTCACAGACATGAGACTGACGGCGTCCTGCACTCAGGTGACCAGATGGACTTGTTGCAGGTGACCACGGGGTGAGGATGACAAACTGGAATTCTGGTCTGTCATTTACCACTCAGGACTGGTAGCTCTAGTGGTGACCAGCAGCAGGTCTGTTTGTCTCTGTCTTTCTTGAAGTTTTTTAAATTTTTTGATACATTTTTTATGAGTTCATTTTCTGAACAGGTATAAAGGAATATATGTGTCTCTGAAGTGTTATGGAGTCTCCTCTTTTATTTGTTTGTATTATTTTTGTGATACTTTTTCACTTCACTTGTTGTCGTCCTGATGCGTCTTCTATTCACCTGAGTGATTCAGTTCAGCCAAATATAAATACAAAATGGAAGACACTGAGCTACAGGAGGAGACCTCTGAAGAGCATTTAGGGGTTTATGTTGACACAACATTTTCAATAACTAAGTAATGTAGAGAAACAATTTAAAAGATAAAATAAAATGTGAGATTTTATCATAAAAACTGTTGAATTTAAATCAATGGACATTATACTCAAACTATATGATACACTAGTGAGAGCACATCTGGAGTATTGAGTGCAGTTCTGGGGCCTCATGTATAAACGGTGCGTCGCACAGAAATGTTGCGTACTCCCATTTCCACGCTCAAATCGCGATGTATAAAACCTAAACTTGGCGTAAAGCCACGCACATTTCCACAGTACCTCATACCTTGTCGTACGTAAGTTCTCCGCTCGGTTTTGCAGACTGGCAGCACCCAGCGTCAAAGCAGTGCTACTGTTCCTGTGTGGTTTCCCTTTCTTTTTTAGATTGACATCCCTGACGCAGCTTTATAAATACACTGAAATTAACTGCATATTGTTTATGAGTTTAATGCATCTATTTGTAATTAGCCAGTAACAATATAATGGTCCACAGAATGGCCAAACTATTCTAAATACCGTAACTGCTTTGCTGCTAGCGTTATTACTATTACTGCACCTTCTTCTTCTTCTGTCAGCTGCTCCCGTTAGTGGTTGTCACAGCGGATCATCTTTTTCCTTATTACTCTCACTGCACCACTCGGAGTATTTATACCACTGTATCTGAGTGTGAATCACAGCAGCAGCTGATCGGAAAGAGAATTATCGATATACAGCATCAAGCACTCGCTATTTGAACTGCTCTCATATGTCAAACGCTTCAGACCCTTTCCTGTACGGACTTCGCGGTTCACAAACAGTTTCATCCCAAGAACTCTACATGCACTCAATCAGTCCATCAAGTGCTCCTTGTTGAACTGGTTATACTTGCAAGTTACCGTGAGGTAATTGTACTTATGATACAGTTATAATATTACACAACCTGCACCACTTTATAAAGCGCGTATTTATATATGATGACAATATCATTTTTAAGATGAAATGTAGCAAAATATGATTATTATTATTATATTATACAGATAAAACTTTAACTTTAACTACACGGTGCCCCAGGGCTAGCGAGCTTGAGCTTCATTCACGGTTTGTTTGTGCCTCGCACTCTATTCATGCTGTGGCTGGCGCGACACTGGAAGGATAGATGGATAGAATAATTAAACATTACGAAAATATTTCAATGTTCCTTAAGTTTTGAAGAATCGGCGTTCTGTGCTTACAGATGGCTTAATGTCTATTATAGAGTTGATTGTGTGGCGATTGGGTATTTGGAGAAAGAAAAGTAAGGACAGGAATTGGGGGTTAGTACGTTTGAAAGAGACAGTACTGCTACTATAAAGTATTTCATCGAAGGTCACGCGGCGCAGCAAGCATCTTGTGTAAGACATGAACAATCACTGCGTCACCGTGTTCCCCTGTTTAATAACATGCTTTAACTCATATCATCATGAAAATGATATCACGTATACTTCTCAGTATTTTAATTATTCAGAGAGCTGTAATATCACAAATGTAATGGATTCTGTGTCCTGTTGGAGGAGCAGCATGTAGTGATTCAGGCACATAGAGCACATTGAAGATCAAATACAAAACAAAGTATTTAACGTGCTACTTTAGTTACGATGGGATTTGAGAAACTGGTTAATTAAATGATTTTAAGATGACATTTATGATGTTCTACTTTAATGACAAAATAAACTACGTGATTGAAGTGGAAATGTCGAGATTAAAGTTGAAATTTTGTGCTTTTTTCCCCACTGTGTGCCTTTTTTTTCTCTGTACCCTAATAAGCTTTCATATGACACTCAGACAGTGGGCTACAAGTCGCCTTTTAAAGCCGACTTTGATATGCGACAAATTCTTTTTATTTCGGGCAGGGTGCGACTTTGTGAACTTGAGCTTTGAGTTTCTCAGACACGCTTTGTCACTCGATCAGCTTCCTTTTGTTGTTTATACCACTGTTTAAACCAACAAATAGTACGTTTTTCTTTGCCTCCATTTGGAATTTGCTGAAATTCTTCTATTTTTCCTTTTTTTTAATGGCGATCACTTCCTGTGTCTCCACCTTACTGTCCACACTGCCTTCAGTCCTAATCCTCTTCTCCCTGTGACCTTCTCTTTCTGTGTATGGCTGGCTGGTCATTTCTACTGCTGCTGTCCACCTTTCCTCCTTTTCCTCTGTCTGTCCTCCTCTCTCTCCTTCTCCTTATCCTCTGCCCTGTCCTCCTTTTATTTGCCCTTTTCTTCATTCTGTTCATCTCCTTCTCTTGTCTCTCCTTATCTTTGCTATTCTATTCTCCTTGTCCTTATCCGTCACTCCAGTCCAGTTCTAGCTGTCCACTCCTCTTTGTCTTCTGTCACTTTAGTCGTCTCTTCTCCCCCCACTGACTTTGTTTCTCCTCCTTATTCTATTTTAGTGATTTTAACAAACTTTAGTGAGGATATCAGAGGAGTGTAAGGGGGAAAGTGACAATGGAGGACAGGAACAAGTACGAGATTAAAATAAAGAATGGACAGCGAGGGCTTGTGGGACAAGAAATAAAACAACAGTCTGGACAGAGAGGACTAGGAGAGTGACCAGTGTGGTGCAGGGGCTCAATACTGTCTTTATGAATTGAATTATTAAAGGAAATCTGCAGTTGTGTCACCTCACATCCATCAGTCTGCCCATAAGGGACACTGCAGTCTGTCCTGATTAAACACAGCGTTTTGTGTTGTGGGAGTGGAAAAGGAAGAGCCATAATGTGACAAGAAATAAAATTCATGAGACACACACGCAACACAAACACACTCACATACAGACACACACAGGCACACTCACACTTGTTGTTCACTTACTTCAGTGTCTGTAATCTGCAATTTTCACTCTTCAGCCCCTCACACAGCTGATCCACTCCTGAATCCTCCATGTTGTTGTTGCTCAGGTTCAGTTCAGTCAGTCGTGAGTGTGGAGAAGAAAGAGCTGAGGAGAGAGCTGAGCAACATCTGGAGGTGAGACGACATTCAGACAGGCTGTGGAGAAGAAGAGAGAGAAGTGAGGGCATGAGGAGAGACAGACAGACAAACAGAAGGACAAACAGCACAAAGGTTCAATGGTCACTTGAATTCTGACTTGTCACTGAAGTGCAGTGTGAACACGAGGCCACTGCCATTCTTATAAAGTAAGGCGCTATATACCTGACAGGGTCTCCTGCCTTCATACTGGACTGACTGGTGCCAAGTCATTCAGACTGACATGTGGGCACCAACACTGGATAAGAACGTCACAGATATGAGACTGACGGCGTCCTGCACTCAGGTGACCAGATGGACTTGTCACAGGTGACCATATGGTGAGGGTGACAAACTGGAATTCTTGTCTGTCATTTACCTCTCAGGACTGGCAGCTCTAGTGGTGACCAGCAGCAGGTCTGTTTGTCTCTGTCAAAGTCAAAGTTTTTTTTTCATTTTTTGATTAATTTTTAATTTTGAGTTCATTTTCTGAACAGGAATAAAGTAATATATGTGTCACTGAAGTGTTATGCATCTTCTATTCACCTGAGTGATTTAGTTCAGCCAAATATAAAAACAAAATGGGAGACACTGAGCTACAGGAGGAGACCTCTGAAGAGCATTTAGGGGTTTATGTTGACACAACATTTTCATTGACTAAATAATGTACAGAAGCAATTAAAAAGATAATATAAAATGTGAGGTTATATCATAAAAACTGTTAAATTTAAATCATGGGACATTATACTCTTACTTTATAATACACTAGTGAGAGCACATCTGGAGTACTGAGTGCAGTTCTGGTCTCCTCAGTACAAGAAAGACATAACAGCACTTGAAAATATGAAGAGCAGAGCAACCAAGGGCATCATGGGACCATCATCTTCAAGTTCTTCCAAGTGAACCCTGAATACCATGAGGACTGACTGAGGTCACTGATGTTAGGTAGAATGCCTAGAGGGGGCTTGTGTGGGGACCTCATCCAGGTATTTAAAATCCTCAAAGGAACTGATAAAGGAGATCCTGCAGAACTCTTTCTGATGACTCAGTGATTGTTAGCCTATTGAGTGTGAATGAAACAAGTCCTGGTCAATTGGGAGATGACTTTGTGAACTGGTGTGATGAGTCTTTTCTACTAATAATCAAACTTAGAAGCAGCACCAGTCACCAACAAGAAACAATCACCAAAGAGCAGGCCGTGGAGATCATTGACAGTTATAAATATCTGAGGACAATCAAAAACTCAGAGCCGACTTTAAAGGGAAGCACAGAAGCCATCGGCAAAAAGTGACAGCAGCAGCTCAACTGTTTAAGGAAGCCGAGTCTTTGTAATGTGAGACCTTCCATGATGACACTCATTTATAAATTGTGTATTGAGTCTGTCTGTATTTATAAACTGCTAGCCTGGTTTGGAAATCTTAATGGCAAAAACAAACACACAGTAAACTAAATTGGAAAATAGAGAAGTAAAATTACAAGGTGTGGACAGTCCAATCTTATTGACCTCCCATCATGTTGTGTGTCTCTGCTGACCAGTCAGTCGTTTGTTTATTAGTTTGAGTGAAGTTTCTGATGTTTGTTTAACTCAAATGAACATTGAAATAAACATTCATTTTCCACACCTGCTTATTCTGAGCTGAGTCTCAGGGCAGCAGTGAGTGCCCATCACACACCATGTCAACCTTTCCTTATGAGCTCCACATTCTTATTTATGTATTTTATTCTCTTAAAAAGCTTCATCCTAGCTATAATATCCAACATTAACACACCACATCTATTTAAATATTACACGACTCATAACCACATCATAGTCAAAGCGTTATTGTAACAGGGACCCCTGTGTGTACAGTGGGTGAGAGGCCTGTGGGAGTACAGGAGTGAGCGTTGGTGCGAATACAAAGGGACATGGCTCGCTGTGAATTGGACAAAGGAGGGCAGATCTGCTCATCTGGTGTGTAACATCAGTGCAAAGTCCTCAAAGACGTACGTGCGAGTAGACCCTCAGGGGACACTTTATTAGACTTGCTAATGTGATACCCCACCCTTTAGCTCTGTGCCAGCTGGAATTCTCTGAAGGTGTGGATCCAGCAGGACGTCTGAATGACTCTTTATGGATTTTGGGACAAGTCACTGTTTGTCAAATAACAAGTAAGTCTCAAGTCAAGAAGAGCAAGTTACGAGTCAAGTCTTAAATGTTAAGTCCCAAACAAGTCATAATGTGTTTTACACCAAATTGAATGCTATTTGTTAAATTTACAGGAATCATAAATAGTTTTTTAAATTTTGTTACATTTATAATTACATTTCCAAACTATCAATTCCATGTTATTACAACGATGAAGAAGAATGAAGTGGAAATACGCATGTAATGAGAAACAATTGTCAAAGTGCTGCTGAATGTCACAATACAAGCAGTGCAAATAAATTAGTAGGCCTGTCTACTTCACATGAAATTAAATAGATTTCTATTAAAAAAAGTATGAATATAACAAGACCACCCAACACATTCAAATATAAAACACAGCCCTAAAAAAAGAAAAAAAAAGAAGAAAAATCTATAAGTGTGTTAACATAAATATACTGTATGTGTAATAAGTCTGACATACACAACACAAATCATATGAGTGTGAGATCAGAGATCTGTCCATCATCCATCCATCTGTCTGTTTGTTTGTTATCTCAACCCGCTTATCAGGGCAAGGCAACTGAGGTTTTTATTTTATTTTTATCATTTTATTGAATTTATTAAAATCAAACAACATTCCATACAGGCAAGTCAAATTTTACAAAACTGCGTTCAAGTCAAGTCAACCTGCAACCATGAGAAAGAGAACTGGGACAACAGAGTGAAATTTTAATAGTAGGAAAGATAAGTAAGCAAATAAATAGAATTATAAGAGGAAGAAAATCTACTTCCTCAAATAAAATGCTTATTCTAGAATGCTATTGATCAGATCTTGCCAGGTTTTAAAAAAGTTCTGCACAGATCCTCTGAGTATTTGATTTTTTCCAGTTTCAAATAGTATAACATCAGTTACCCACTGACTTAAAAGAGGTGAGTTAGGATTCTAATAGAGACTGAGATAGCTAATTAGGATTGAGATAGCAGGTGTGGGGACGCTGGCGCACGCATGTTGTTGCCGCTCCTCCCTGTTAACAACACTTTTCGCAAAATTCGCATTAATTCTGCACTTTCCTACGCTTGTTTTATTTCTTTTATTGTACGTATAGTTCGTGGATACAGCTAACTCGAATTGCATGGATTTGGCTTAATATTTACAGTTTAATTTATGGACTCTACTTTGACTGGGAACAGCTGAGTCTGTGGATCACGGGACGAGACCTACAAGCATTTCTTTGTACCTGGAGATCTAGGATCTGTCTCCGTGATTATATTATATTCGCTATGCTGATCTGCTCATGATTCATTTTACAGTACTCTACGACTGGGATCTGATCTGATGTTCATACTAACCTGGCTTATGGCTCTGGGGCGATCACGCATGAAATTACAAGCGTTACTGTTTGTGGCTGTGTATTGGAACCTCAAATCCTGCTACCTCCTCCTGCTATGCTTTCTGCTGCTTTGCTGTCGCCACTCATCTCATCTATGTTCTCTCCTACCAGCTCTGCTGTGCTCTGCTTCTCCACTGCTTTTCAGATAAGTATTGCCAGTATCATGCTAAAATACTCTCATGACAAACTCCTTCTTATTAAACAGTTTGTCCAGAGCAAATGGTCTGACTGGAACATCCTAAAAGACGCCGGTATTTTGCAGCGCCGAAATATATACATCGGGGTCAGGTCGCCACCGCCGGCTGCGAATGAAAAGACAACCGGCAGCATTTGCTCAGGAATAAGCCTTCCTTCTCATGGCCCTGGAAATAGAAGTGTCAGTGTGCCAAATTTACATTGTGTGGAAATAAACCCTGATCATGCTCTGTGCAAAAGAAGCCTCATTAACTAATATTGCTCTGTTTAACTCAGATCTCTTAATGGCAAAGCATTGGTGCTGTCAGAACTCATCACTGACACCAAACTTGATATACTGTGTTTAACGGAGACTTGGCAAAACCAAACGAATTGACGTCTCTCACGGAGGCACTCCACCTGGTTTCACTTTCCATACAGAACCTCGCAGCTCTAGACAAGGAGGTGGGCTAGCGGTAATTATCAGAGCAGACTTAAATATCAAACGAATCCCAATTGACTGTCCACTGTCTTTTGAGTGCCTGGCTCTTAAACTAATAACGGAAACAGGTCCTGTCTCACTCATTGTTCTTTATCATCCCCCAAAATACAATGCATCCTTCTTATCTGATCTGATTGAACTTTTAACCCACCTAAGCTCTTACTCTCAGAGAATTATCCTTCTTGGTGATTTCAACATCCATATTGACATTACTACATCTAAACTGAGAAATGAATTCCTATCCTTACTGGACTGTTTTGACTTGACACAACATGTTGATTTTCCCACCCACTCTGGTGGTCATATATTGGATCTGATCTGCACTTCTGGACTATCTGTTGCCAACATTTACAGCACTGATTTGGGACTCTCTGACCATAAAGCAGTATTTTCACTGTCTCACTGCCTTTACCTCCTCTTACCTGTAAACGACAAATTTCTTACAGAAACCTTAAAAATATCTGTCCCTCTATCCTTTCTGGATCCATTTCTGATCTTTTACTGTCTGCACCTATTCCGTCAACACTAGATAGTCTTGTTGACCACTATAACTCAGCCCTTCATTCAGCATTAGATAAAACAGCTCCTTTAAAACATAAGGAGGTTTCTTTAAACGTTCAGCTCCTTGGTATAACTCAGAATTGCGATCTATGAAAGCAGCTGGCCGACGCCTTGAGAGAATGTCACGTATGTCTGGCCTCACGTGCACATCCAGGCTTTCTCTGACCACCAAAGAGCTTACAGAGAAGCACTAACTGCTGCTAAGAACACCCACTATGGCAGAATAATAGAAAGTGGCCATGATAACCCAAGGGTTTTGTTTTCTGTAGTTAATAAACTACTCAAACCTGCATCTGGCCCAACTACCTCTTCTACTGAAGTCTGTGAGGATTTCCTCCACTTTTCCATAACAAAATTAAAGATCTAAATAATTCAACTAACATAAATACATCATCTGTTTATATCTCTCCCTGTTTTCCCACTCCATCCAGCTCCTTCTCTAAGTTCTCACCAGTCACATCTGCGTTTGTTAATAACCTGCTTTGTAAGATGAGGCCAACTACTTGTGTACTGGACCCCATCCCCAGCACACTACTTAAATCCTGCCTTCATGCCATAATCCCGACTGTTACAACAATAATAAACTCATCCCTTGACACTGGCTCTGTGCCGCTCACTTTTAAAATCGCTTCTGTAACCCCAATGTTAAAAAAGTCTGGTCTTGATGCTGACAATCTTAACAATTTCCGCCTATTTCCCACTTACCTTTCCTGTCAAAAGCTCTTGAGCGTGTTGTAGCCTCCCAGCTCACCAATTACTTAACGTCTAATAATTTGATGGAACCCTTTCAGTCTGGTTTCAGGGTGCAGCACAGCTGTGAAACTGCTCTGCTACCGGTAACCAATGATTTGCTTATGGCAGCAGACTCTGGACAAACCAGCATATTAATTCTGTTAGACCTCAGTGCAGCATTTGACACTGTCAGACATGACATTCTACTGTCCAGAATGGAGAACATGCTGGGTATCTCTGGCACTGCCCTCCAGTGGTTCAAGTCCTATCTGACTGATAGGCAAGAGTTTGTTAGTCTTGGCAACAGCAGATCCAGCTCGGCCAGTCACACAAGGAGTTCCTCAGGGCTCTGTCCTCGGCCCTCTTCTCTTCTGTATTTATATGCTTCCCCTTGGCCATATTATTCGTAGCTATGGACTGGGCTATCATTTTATGCAGATGATACTCAACTCTACTTCAATGTTAAAAGTGGAACTTCATCAGAGCTTTCTCAGCTCACAACCTGCCTTAGTGAAATTAAAACCTGGATGGAGCAGAACTCTTTAAAATTAAACTGCAACAAAACTGAACTCCTGCAAATTGGGACTAAAATGCAACTTAATAAAATGAGCTCCTTCCCAGTCCATCTTGGTGGTGATCTCATCAGACCTGCCTCTACTGCAAAGAATCTTGGTGTCATTTTTGATTCCTCCCTTTCTTATTCCTCCCACATAAATCACATTAAGAAACTTTCTTACTTTCACCTCTGTAACATATCCCGTGTTCGCTCCTTCCTCTCCTTTTCTAATGCTGAGAAACTTGTCCATGCTTTTATCACATCCCACATCGATTATTGTAATTCCCTACTGGCAGGTGCCCTTCTAATCTTATATCACAGCTCCAGCTTATTCAAAACTCGGCTGCAAGAGTCCTTACTCGAACCAGCAGCAGCGAGCACATCACACCCATCCTGCTCCGTCTTCACTGGCTCCCTGTGTCTTACAGAATCGAATATAAAATCCTACTAATAACCTACAAAGCCTTAAATAACCTCGTGCCAAACTACATCAGTGACCTTCTCCATCACTATGTGCCTGTCTGCCCACTAAGGTCCTCTGATTCTGGCAATCTTGTTGTGCCCCACACTAATCTACACTCCATGGGTGACAGGGCCTTCAGCTGTATAGCGAGTGCCCAGACTCTGGAATGACCTACCGAAATTAATCAGGTCAGCTGACTCCATGAATTCTTTTAAAAAACAACTCAAAACTCATCTGTTCAGGAAGGCTTTTAGCTCTACTTGACTTTATTATCCTTCTCTCAGTTTACCTCCATGTCAAGATGCTCATGTAACCTGTATGTGTGCTGGACCATCAATTCTGTTGTCTGTTAGGCTTTCTCTGAATTTACTGTCTTAATCTTTTTAATTTATTTATTTGGTTTGTACAATGCTATATACTGTATACCCTGCTGTTCTTTCTTATATTCTGTAAGTGCCTTGAGCATGGGAAAGGTGCTATATAAATAAAATGTATTCTTATTATTATTATTAATATTATTATTATTATTCCAGTTTAGCAAAATACATCTACAGCCAATAGTGTAGTAAAGGTGATTACAGTTTGTTTGTCCTTCTCCACTTTAAGCCCCTCTGTGAGCCCACCAAACACAGCTGTTAGTGAGTTAGGAGGGACTGTTACACCAAGGCTGTCTGAAAGGCATTTAAAATTTTAGTCCAGAATGACATTTATTTGGTGCAGGCCGAAAACATGTGATCCCGTGAGGCTGGAACTTGATTGCAACATTCGCAGGTTAGATCTTTTTAAACAATTTTAAACAAGACAGATGCAATTGATATATAATTTTAAGTTGAATAATTCTATGCTTTGCACATATGGAGCTCGAGTGAATTCTGTGCATTACTACTTTCCACTCTATTTCTGAGATGTTGAGTGAGAGATGCTTTTTCCACTGTACTCTGGGATCTTTGAAAGGGAGGGAATGTAAAATAGTTTTATATATTAAAGAAATGCTGTCTGAGTCCACAAGACTGATCAATATTTTTTCCGGATTAGAAGTAGGTGAGAGGTGAGGAAAATCGGACAGGTTCTGTTTAACAAAGTTTCAAATTTGGAGGTAGTGAAAGAAATGTGTTGCTGGAAGGTTAAATTTGTAGTGTAATTGTTCACAGGATGCAAAGACATTGTCTATGTACAGATCTCTAAGTGATTTAATCCTGAATGTTTTCCAGACATTAAAAACTGCATATGTTTAAGAGGTTGGAAAAGGTGGTCATTGTGAAGAGGTGCTACAGATAAAAGATTCTCTATCTTAAAATGCTTCCTACTTTGGTTCCATATTCTGAGGGAATGAAGCACAATTGGGTTGTTAGTATATTGGCGATAACTTGTACTTATTAGGGTACAAAGCAAGGAATATACAGAAGTGATGCAGGATTTTATTTCTACTGCGGACCAAGCCTGTGTGTGTTCATCTATTTGTGTCCACGGCCAGGTTTTTATAGCTGATATGTTTGCTGCTCAGTAATAAAATTGAAAGTTAGGTAGACCATGCCACCTTCTGCCTTAGGTCTCTGTAAATAAATGAGGTTATGGTTGAATCTAAATTCTTAAAAAATTATTTATTGATGTATATTGGAATGCTTTGAAGTAAAAAGAGAAGAAAAGTCTTGCTTAAGTTTTTCCAAGCAGACAGTGGAATTTTGTTGATAAAGAGCTTTATGTTTACTTGTGATGTTAACCCCTAGGTATTTAAACTGATCTGCGATGATAAAAGGGAAGGTGTCCAATCTAATATTGTGTGCTTGAGAATTCACTGGAAAGAGCACACTTTTATTCAAATTAATTCTGAGACCTGAAATCTTTTGAAATTCTTTTATTGACACTCTGCTTTGACCTTAATTTCCAATTTTTCCAGGAGTTATTAACATGAAGCCTATTGTTATGTTGGCTCTTACAATTATAAGGATTAAAAGGATAGATAAGAAACAGTTTTCTCTCTCTTACTTTACCCCCCCCCAATCCCCCCATTTTGCCTCCCCAAGTGAAGCTAAACCACACTTTCCAAAGTCCCAGTACTCTGATATACCCAGAGACAGAGCACATCCAAAACAAAACAAGCCCCCCAGTAGCGGCGCATGAGGATTAAAATAAAGATATCTATTGACAGTTCAGTCCAATTACTATAAAAATAAAAGTTTGAGAGAGTAAACCCAGGGAATGATGTTAAACAGCAGACCTGGGTAAGCAGATAACGTTTGATAGTAAGCCCTAATACAATAAGCCAAGGGTATGATGTTAAACAGTCCACTATGAAGGAAAACAATTCCACATACATACATACATACACTCATATAATCGTAATTAAAACATAAAAGATGACAGATAATGAAATAGAATGTATAATTATGGAATGAGTTTCATTTCGAATGGGTCCTACAGCTAGAAAGATCTTCTTTGCCATACCAGGACATGATCCAACTCCTGATCATCTTTCAAAAAGTGTCAGGATCAGTTTTCTTAGCTCTCAGAACTTGCCTTGAATGTTCACTTTCAGTTTGGCAGGATGCAAGAGGCTCTATCTGATCTCGGCTTTCTGTTTAATGTTGTAAAATGTGGCATGTTTAGCAGCTGTTGAGGGTGAGAAATCAGGGAAAATACGAATGTGGTTATTTTCAAATATAATCTTGCTTTTGTCTGAGAAGTAATATTGTATGTAGTTTAAACTATCATTTTCAAAATGCACAATGAGAGTCCTAGGCTTTGAGGTATTCGATCCACGTATGTGGTAAGCTGCTGCCATCTCAGTGTCTGATTTGAAGTCCTCTCCAATTATTTTAGAGAATAGTTCAGCCATGAATTTCACTGGGTTTGGACTCTCACAATTCTCAGGGATACCTTGGATTCTGATATTATTCCTTCTGCATCCATCTTCCAGGGCAGCAGCTTGTCTCCAACCACTCTGCATTTTGAATTTGCAGCTGCTGCTTTTTTGTCAGGTTAGATGCCAGTTGTTCAGCTATTTCGAGTTGTGAACATCTGCTTGATGTCTTCCAAGTCAGTCAGTCAGTCAGTCAGTGTCCAACCCATTACATCCTAACACATGGTCAAGGAGGTCTGCTCTAAGTTTATTCTCAAATTTAGACACACTTTCCTGTATTTTTTTCCACCGTTTTTTCTAGCATATCTTTAAAGGCTACCTCAAAGTGTTTATTTAAACAAGTTTCCTGGCCCTTAATATCCGGAAGCAGCCTCTCGTTAGTCTTCTGTATGTCCTTTATTTCTTTCCTTATATCATTTATATCCTTCTTTATTTTATCTTTGAGATCCTTTATGTCTTGAGTGGTGGTCATTTTGTTGACCATTGCCTTCAGCTCGGACAGATCGTTTTGGTCTTCCCCGAATTCTGCGGGTAAAGTAGCAAGCCCAGTTGCAGCCGATGTTATTGGCTCACGAGGGACAGGTGACAACGCACAAAGTAAGGCAATTTTCAGTTTTAATGAGCCTTCTAGAACTGATGAGTTCTCCCGGCCCGATTCACTTGCACATTCGCACCTACTTTCGCCTCGGCTGGGGATGATGCAGCAGCATCAAGTCCTGGGAAATTTGTGCTTTCGCCTATCCATTCCAGGTCAGTGTCTGACGAGGCGTACCTTGAGCTTGAACATGATGTCTGTTTAGATTTGAATGAAGCTTTAGCTGTCTTATCCATTTCTTTCAGAGTCTTTTTCCTGCCACTCATGCTTACAGTCATATGAAAAAGTTTGGGAACCCCTCTCAGCCTGCATAATAATTGACTCTACTTTCAACAAAAAAGATAACAGTGGTATGCCTTTCATTTCCTAGGAACATCTGAGCACTGCGGTGTTTTCTGAACAAAGATTTTTAGTGAAGCAGTATTTAGTTGTATGAAATTAAATCAAATGTGAAAAACTGGCTGTGCACAAATGTGGGTCCCCTTGTCATTGTGCTGATTTGAATGCCTGTCACTGCTCGGTGCTGATGACTTTCAACACCACATTGGTTGTGTAAGAGCCAATCTTAGAAAGTTAAAGTTTTGAGTTAAACTCACATTGATGTTTGCTTAATTTGAATAGAATATTAATGTCTTTCATAGTCATAGCTTATGGTATAGTCTTTTCCCCCTATAGTTAACAAGAGATTGAACCTTCTTACTATAACTGAATAACAGTGTGATAATAAGCTCAGTTTGTTTGGAACAGGTCCCAGTAAAGAAGGACTTGAAAGACCCATTTAAGCTTAGAAATGGGATAAGCATACAGTTTTCTGACCGTTTTGAAATGGTTCAGAAATGTTAAGTGAGAAGTAACAATTTGTGATGTAACAAGATTAAGCTTAGAATTGAACTTTTCTTAACATTAACTTTTTCTTTTTTGTTATTTTAATATTTTCTTTTTGTGTGAACTGTTTTACTTCAAAACTTAACTAAACTTTCAAAAACCAAGATATTTTGTCTGTGGAATCATTTCTACACGTCAGGCTTTTGTTGAATCCCATTTTTTTGAGTTGAAGCTGCAGAACTGGTAATTTTGGGAAAACGCAGCTACATCTTCGTCAGAAAACTTGCTATCTAAGGCCTGAACTGGAATCTACCATTCGAGAACAGAAGACACTTCTGCTACAGAACTCGCCAACGAAGGAAAAGAACTGAATCATTCAGAAGGTACTGTGATATTATCTACTATCTTCGCATGATCATTAATGAAAGCAAGGTCGCCGTACCTTGAGAAGATTTGAGAGACTGTGATATTATTAAATGACGTCTTGGAAAAAGACATTTTGGATGACTGGATGTGCCTTTGCTTGAGTCATTGGAACCTTGTTTCAAGAAAGTAATCTGCCTTGTTGGAACGTCCCTATTGTGACGAAACTGCTGTCAGGAAACGTCCTGTCATTTGATTGAACAGTTGTCATGGCGATGTCTAAACAGAGCTCAAGTGAGATCGGCAGTGATCTGAGTTCAGACTCGAAGTCAGAAAATATAATTAGAGATCTTAAAGATCACATAACAGAGATTGAAGATATGTTGCTGCAACAGTATAACACAGATTTTCCAGAGCGCAATTGTGAAGAAAAGGAGGAAATGTCACAAGAAGACATCAAGTTCATGCGCATAGCTTCAGAATCTGCAAGACTGGTAGGTGGCCACTATTGTTTAAATTTGCCTTTGAAGGATGAATCACTTAAAATGCTGAACAACCGCTGCATTGCTGAACAGCGTGCTATCGGACTCAAAAGAAAATTGAGCAAAAATTCAGGTTTCCACAAAGACTATAAAGCCTTCATGAAAGATATTATAGACAATGGCTATGCTGTTAAAGTACCCAAAAAGCCTGAATTGCAATGAAGGCAGAGTGTGGTACATTCCACATCACGGTGTGTATCATCCAAAGAAAAATAAGATTCGAGTGGTCTTTGACTGCACTGCCACCTACCAAGGGATTTCACTTAATGAACAATTACTAAAAGGCCCTGACCTAACTAACACACTCATTGGCGTCTTTACAAGATTCAGAAAGGGCCAGTAGCCTTAATGGCAGACATTAAGTCAATGTTCTACCAAGTTAAGATACCAGTCAAAGACACAGATCTTTTACGTTTTCTATGGTGGCCTGAAGGTAATGTAAGTAAAGACTTAGAAGAATTCAAAATGACAGTACATCTTTTTGGTGCTACTTCTTCACCCAGTTGTGCTTCTTATGCTTTGCGTAGAACAGCCGAAGATGCCAGGGATACATTTCCTGAGGAAGCTGTTAACACCGTTCTCAACAACTTCTACGTGGATGACTGTTTAAGGTCAGTGACTAAAGAAGAACAAGCAATAAAGCTGGCTAAGGACCTCCAAGCTCTATGCCTCAAAGGGGGATTCCATTTGACTAAGTGGGTGAGTAACAACAGAGCAGTTTTATTGTCCATACCTGAAGAAGACAGAGCTCATGAACAAAAGGACTTAGATTTGAGCCACAGTCTCCTTCCCACAGAGCGTGCCCTGGGAATCCAGTGGTGCACAGAAACTGACAGTTTCAAATTTCAGATTAAGTTGCAAAACAAGCCCGCTACAAGGCGTGGTATCCTGTCTGTTGTTAGCTCAGTTTATGATCCACTTGGCTTTCTAGCATATGCGTTACTGCCAGCAAAGCTTATTCTAAGAGACTTATGTAAAGAGAAACGTGGGTGGGATGAAGAAGTAGAAGTTAAACACATTCAGAAATGGAAAAAATGGATGGATGATTTGAAGTTACTTACAGACTATAAGTGAACAGATGCTTCAAACCTACTGGGTTTGGAACCATAAAGACAGCACAAATGCACCATTTTGCAGATGCTAGAGAAGATGGATATGGCACTGTCACCTACCTTGTTTTAACAAATGAAGAGGGCAAAGGGCATTGTTCATTCCTGATGGGCAAGTCAAGAGTTGCACCATTGAAACAGGTCACAATTCCAAGAATGGAGCTGACAGCAGCAGTTGTGGCAGTTAAAATGGACAAAATGCTTAAAGGTGAGCTTCAAATGCCCTTACGAGAATCTACATTTTGGACTGACAGCACCACGGTGCTAAAATACATCTCAAATGAAAGCACTCGATTCAAGACCTTTGTTGCAAACAGAATCTCCGTGATCAGAGATCATTCACAACCTTCACAGTGGAGGTATGTCACATCTGTCCTTAATCCGGCTGATCAAGCTCTAGAGGGCTGAGCATAGAAAACTTTCTCAAGAACACCACATGGTCACATGGTCCAAGTTTCTTATTGAAGTCAGAATGTGAGTGGCCAAAAAGACCAGATCAACTGAATGATTCACTGTTTGAAGATGATCCAGAAACTAAAATTTGTGTAGTTAACATGACAAGAGTAGAGGAGGTGACCGAACCCATCAACAAACTAATCACTTACTTTTCAGATTGGCATCACCTGAAGAAAGCAGTAGCTTGGTTTCTCAAGTTTAAAGACTTATTGCTGCACTTAAGAAATGAAAGAAAACATTTCAACTAGAAGCCAGTCAGATTAAAGGTAATCCAAAAGAACAAGAATCACTAATCACAAAACACATGAAAAAATATAAACGGACTTTAAAACCAAGTACAATTTCTTTAGATGACTTAGTTAAAGCTGAAACAGAGCTTATCCGTCTAAGTCAACAGCAAGAATTTCCAGAAGAATTAAAAGCTCTAAAGAAAAAGACTTGTGTTAAAAAGAACAGTCAAATCTATAAACTCGACCCGATCATACAAGATGGAATATTAAGAGTTGGAGGAAGACTCTGTAAAGCTGCAATGCCCGAAGAAGCTAAACATCCTGCAATTCTACACAAGCATTCACATGTTGCTTCTCTCATATTGCAGCATATTCATAAACGATCGACATTGTGGGCGTAACTACGTGCTCGCACAATTACGCCAGAAATACTGGATACCTCAAGCAAATTCAGCTATCAGAAAAATAATTTCAAAGTGCACAACATGCAGAAGATACAATGCGAAAGCAGGTGAGCAAAAAATGGCAGATTTGCCAGAAGATCGCCTAGCATCAAACCAACCACCGTTCACTAATGTTGGAGTTGATTATTTTGGTCCCTTCCAAGTCAAAAGAGGAAGAAGTCTTGTCAAGAGGTACGGAGTAATCTTCACATGTCTAACAACCAGAGCCAGCACATAGAGATATTGCACATAGCTTAGACACTGATTCTTGTATCCAAGCCATACTCCGATTTACAGATAGAAGAGGACAAGTTAAAATCATGCGCTCAGACAATGGAACAAATTTCGTTGGAGCAGAAAGAGCTACGAGAAGCTATTAAAAAACTGGAACACAAAAATCAGTGACGCTATGATGGAAGAACAAATCAAATGGATTTTAATCCACCATCAGCCTCTCACCAAGGTGGAGTGTGGGAAAGACAAATCAGAAGCATAAGAAATATCTTAAATTCAACACTAAACCAACAAACACTTGATGATGAAAACCTTCCTACAATGATGTGTAGAGTGGAATCAATACTCAATAACAGACCCCTTACGAAGACATCAGATGACCCAAACGATTTGGAACCACTCACACCCAATCACTTGTTATTACTGAAGACAAAACCTGAAATACCACCTAAACTCATTTCAGAAAATGAACCATACCCAAGAAGACGCTGGAAACAAATTCAATACATGGCCGATTTGTTTTGGAAAAGATGGACAAAAGAGTATTTGCCAATACTTCAAAAACGTCAAAAGTGGCTTGCACCAAGAAGAAATTTTGAACCAGGGGACGTTGTTCTAATTGTAGATAAAGCTATACCTCGCAATTCCTGGATAATGGGTCGAGTCATCAAGACAATGCCAGATGCCAAAGGTGCAGTCAGAAGAGTTTGTGTGCAAACCAAAACCAGCACACTGGACAGACCCGTGAATAAACTGTGCCTACTTCAAGAAACAGCCAATGTTTGAAATATGAAATTTAAAAAAAAAAAAATGTTTGTTTGCAGTGTTATTGCTAATGATTTGAGACGAATAGTTAATATAAAAGTAATTGGCTCATATTGAAGTAAAGTAAAGTAATTGTCTCAGCTCCTGCATAGCCAATTAGGGGCCGGAAATGTAAGAGCCAATCTTAGAAAGTTAAAGTTTTGAGTTAAACTCACATTGATGTTTGCTTAATTTGAATAGAATATTAATGTCTTTCATAGTCATAGCTTATGGTATAGTGTTTTCCCCCTATCGTTAACAAGAGATAGAACCTTCTTACTATAACTGAATAAAAGTGTGATAATAAGCTCAGTTTGTTTAGAACAGGTCTCATTAAAGAGTGACTTGAAAGATCCATTTTAAAGCTTAGGAATGGGATAAGCATACAGTTTTCTGACCGTTTTGAAATGGTTCAGAAATGTTAAGTGAGAAGTAACAATTTGTGATGTAACAAGATTAAGCTTAGAATTGAACTTTTCTTGACATTAACTTTTTCTTTTTTGTTATTTTAATATTTTCTTTTGTGTGAACTGTTTTACTTCAAAACTTAACTAAACTTTCAAAAACCAAGATATTTTGTCTGTGGAATCATTTCTACGCGTCAGGCTTTTGTTGAATCCCATTTTTTTTTGAGTTGAAGCTGCAGAACTGGTAATTTTGGGAAAACGCAGCTACAGGTTGGATTACCTTGTTAAGCCTTGAACTTCATAGACAGGTGTGTCCAATCAGGAGAAAAGGTATTTAAGGTGGTCAATTGCAAGTTGTGCTTCCCTTTGAATCTCCTTTGAAGAGTGACAGAAAGTATGGGATCCTCAAAGCAACTCTCCAAAAAATCTGAAAAGAAAGATTGTTCAGTCTCATGGTTTAGGGGAAGGCTACAAAAAGCTATCTCAGAGGTTTAAAGTGTCAGTTTCAACTGAAAGGAATGGAATCAGGAAATGGAAGGCCACAGGCACAGTTGCTGTTAAACCCAGCAGGTCTGGCAGGCCAAGGAAAATACAGGAGTGACATATGCACAGGATTGTGAGAATGGTTACAGACAACCCACAGATCACCTCCAAAGACCTGCAAGAACATCTCGCTGCAGATGGTGTATCTGTACATCGTTCTACAATTCAGCGCAATTTGCACAAAGAACATCTGTATGGCAGGGTGATGAAAAATCTACATATATGAAATAAATCTACAAAGGCATTCATGCAGAGGGAGAAGTACAATGTTCTGGAATGGCCGTCACAGAACCCTGATTTGAATATCATCGAAAATCTATGGGATTATTTGAAGCAGGTTGTCCATGCTCGGGCAGCCATCAAATTTAACTGAATTGAAGAGATTTTGTTTGGAAGAATGGTCAAAAATACTTCCATTCAGAATCCAGACACTCATCAAAGACTATAAGAAGACAGTGTCTAGAGGCTGTTAGATTTGCAAAAGGAGGCTCCACTAAGTATTGATGTCATATATCTGTTGGGGTGCCCAAATTTATGCACCTGTCTAATTTTGTTATGATGCATATTGCATATATTCCCCCCAAAAGGTTGAGTAAATACGGGATACCTAGGAATTATTAAAAAAAAAAAAATAACACCACTGCTAACGGATTCAGGCGTCATCTCCATAGTGCAAGGCACCAGCACTGGTACTGTGTCACCCAATGACAGACAGAATAAGTGAATTGAACACAAAGGAAATTATAATAGCTCATAAAACACATTGGTATCATAACAAAATTCTAAAGAGTAATAATTAAACAAAATAGCAAAAAATATAAAAGAGATATTAATTATTAAGGGGAATGCATATACATGTAAAGAAATAATAGACTAAAAAGAATACAATATAAACAATCATGAATATTTTTTAAATAAGGAAGAACACAGTTACATCACAACAAAAACTTCCAGATAAATGCAACAATAAATAAAAACATATATAATGAAAAAAATTATGAAGAATACATGTAAACATAACAGACAGTTCTATGTATTGTCACACATGTGTGCCCACCTGGAGATGACCTTCCTGTCTCTGCTGAGGTAAGTGAGACCACTCTGAGACGAGAGGGGGTGCTCATGCTGACTTTCTCCTTTTCTACCTGTAGCTCTGAGAAGAAACCAAATGAAGGGAACTGACTCAGCTTCAGTGCCCAGAGCTGCCCCTGTCCTTCTGGGTGGGGCTCTTAAAAATCTGCTGGCCCCCCAGAGCATGGAGTCTGCTGTTGGACCTGAAAGCTCAACATGAAGCAAGAGCCATTGTGTTCACACAACAGCAAAGAAAACTTGTCTATTGGGCTGAAAAGGCATGTTTTACTGGGGCCATCACATCCAGTTTTATTTTGTTTTGTTTCATTTTACTTCATTAAAGGGGGACACCCAGTTGGTGCCCGGACATTACGACAACTTGTGCAGGTCTGTCCTCCAGTCACCATATAAGTACACCAATATTGTCTGTTTGGATTATGTGTATTGTCCTTAATTACATACATTATATATCTTTACCGTTACATTTATCTATCACTTTAATGAAACTTTATAACGTTACTTTTTACCTATTTTTAGTTGTCTTCATTGTCATGTTAAAAGTGTTTTCTTTCTTTTTGTTTATTTCTTTACATTTCTATGTATTTCGCTTTGCCAATTAATTTCTATTATATATACAGGTGGAACTACTACGAAAATAATGAAGTTTAAGCTTCGGGGCTCAAATGGGACTTTAGTTTAGTTTGGATGTCTACTGTATGAGAAGGTGTTTTAAAACATTATAATAATAATTAGATAGTGGTATTCAACACAAAATATTTGGGTAACACTTTATAATAACTACAAACTATGAGGCATTGTTAAGCATGAGTAAATACTTTGTTCAGCATTTAAAAATGCAGTGCAAGTTAAAAAATGCAAGGTGGAGAATGCAAAGCAGCTATAACAGTCAATAACATTGTATAATGTTAACGTTTTCCCCCCGTGGAATTGAAGAGTCGCACAGTGTGGGGGAGGATCTATCTATCTATCTATCTATCTATCTATCTATCTATCTATCTATCTATCTATCTATCTATCTATCTATCTATCTATCTATCTATCTATCTATCTATCTATGATTAGATGCCTAAGTACTTAGTAGTCTTATTATACAACAAAACAAAGTGTTCAGAAACCAAAATAAAGTGCAGTGCTTCTTCAATAAAGAAGTTAATAAATAAATAAATAGCCCCCAATACAAACAGTGTTCTTTGGTTAAAATCACAGTAAGCAGTCATTAAATAATCCATAGATAAAATTAAGGGGAACATCACTGTCAAATTCGGTCCATTAAACACAACAAGAATTTTGTGCCACCTTCTAAAACTGACAGCTCCTCTGCTTGCCATTTAAGTTCTCATCATTAAGCCAAGAGACCACCAGCAACAGTAGTCTTCCTCCACATCAGCTTCTGCCCCAGCCACCTTAGCTGGTCACCGCTGATGGATGCACACTTCAAAACAGACTTCACAAGGAGTAAAACCCAAAGCACACCAAAGTGGCGAGAGAGTTTGAGGAACTAAACAGAAATGGGCTCAAAAGTGATTCAGCAACATGTTCATCAGAACCTCTCCAAGTTCTTTTAGCCATCAACTGTCAAAGACAATGGAGAGTTCATTCCTTGAAGATCTAATGTGCTTTTCTACTGGGTAAGACACTGTGTTGGGAAAAACTGTGGGGGCTCAGAAAATGTGTGTGAGGTCTCATAGATGTGCCACTTTACTGGTATAATAAAGTCGAGGAGATCATGTTGAAGACGGGTGGAAATGTGGATCCTGCAGTATTTTTTACTGGTTAGATGAAGATGGTACTGTGAATGGAATTCACATCTCAGTCATTCCATACCTCAGATCAGCTTTCCAGAATGGTGATGAAGGGTATGAGCACTTTGGCTAGGTGGGACTGGAAGTTCTAAGTGTCAATGCAGCAATATGTATACATCAAGAAAGCTACACACAGAATCTTCAGCCCACTGCTGTAGTCTCTTCTAAATCCTTAAAAAGGGATGATCCCTCAGTGCACCTAACTGGAACAGCTTAAATCAAAAATAGGGCAGACTTTCTGGGTTGCCAACCAAAGCAGACCTGATGTCTCATTTGATGGACAGTTTTTAGCATCCAGCACAAAACATGTTACTGTTCAAACAATACACAAAGCCAACAAGATCATTAGGGAAAAGTGGCCTTGAAGTCTCAAAACCTGGGAAGAGACGAGTCATTGAGATTTGTTGTTTTTGGTGATGTCTCACTTGGGAATCTTCCTGATGGTGGCAGTCGGAAAGAATCATTAGAGCAGAATGAAGTTCTTGGGGAGGAGAAACCCAAGCAATGTCTGAATGTATTGTGAGAGCAATCTGTCTTTGTAAACATTTTTCAGAGCTCACAGTCAGGCCTCAAGACACAATGGTCTTCAGTTCATTTGTGTTACAGACACCTACTCTTACTTGGGGTGATTCAATCCATCAAGTCTGTAACAGAGAAAAGACTTCACCAAGAGTTAAGTGGGATAAAACAAAGTCTTCAATGTGTTTTGTGGTCACCTGCAAAGGACCAGCTTGCTGACTGTCTTAAGAAAAAAGAGACGCCTCCTTTTGTACATTTAAAAGCATTAAAGACTGAATATATCACAGTAAGTGACTAGCATAGCCACATTTTATTTTTGACTTGAAGAAGAGTAATCATTAGTTCTGTGCATTTAAATGGGTATTTGGTGTGTTATGCCATTTAATTGTTTTTTCTTATCCAAAAGAGATGATGTTGTTAAGTTCTTTATCTTGCACTCCTATTTGTAGCATTGTGGTGTTGTGTCCATATTGGGAGTATTAAGGACCTGGTGAACAGTAAGTGGGCTTTTTTGGTAACACATGTCTGTGTGCTGATAAGAGAGTAATAAAAGTTTGTTTATAACTTCAATGGTGTTTTATCTTTCTCACTCAGCATCCGGGACTTTTCCAAATGGTTGGTCATGCCTGCCTCCCTTTGTGGCTCAATAACGGGCCAACTTCACTAACAACCAGGCTTCCTCTCCACTGCACCAGCTTTACCTTGAACCTGACATTTCTTTTTCTTACCTCTGATATCACCTCCTGCCATTCTCTTTTCACTCTTCCTCCCAATCTAACCTACTCAGGCTCCTTTTATCCCAGTGGCCACAGGTTCCCCACCAAAGAACCTGCATAATGTTAAAAGAGCTGAGCTGACTCTGCCTGCGTGTAACAAACAATCAGCTCATCTCATTATTTCACATAGGAGCTCCCATGCCTACCAGCCTTACACACCATTTTAAACTAAACGCTCTTAACACCAAGTACCCCGTAATGCACTTTACCAAAGCAATCAAAAGGAAGGGGAGAGCCTTCTTAAAATCAGGAATCACGTTGCATGCAAGGCGCTTCAATCCCCCTAATGATTGAGTCTCCAACTATCATGACCTCTCTTTCCAGGAACTGTTTTTGAGGTGGCCCGTTGGGGATCCTCATACCGGTCTACCACCTTAGAATCTTCAGAGGCACCATCTAGCTCTGCAAGGCCCTGAAAACAATTTCACACTTCCAGTTCTGGGGTTGATGCCCCAAGACTGTGCACTTTTACCTTTAACCTTGTGACCGTGATCCACCTTTCTCTACTTCTCTGGTCTGGAGTCTCCTCCAGTGTCACCAAGTGCACACTATCTCTCTTAAGGACACCTGAGCCAAGTCCACCACTTCTCTACTACAATGCAAGCCAGCCATCTCCTCCTCCAGTTCAGCGACCCTGAGCTTGAGGTGCTGGATCAGCTGGCATCTATAGCTGGTATTAAAACTATAAAAACAGATCACAGATTAAACAAAAAATACACACAGAGCAGCGCTAATAAAAATAACTTACTTCCTGTTCCAAATATTAATAATGCACATAGTATTCATCTCTGCCCTCCAAACATTAAATATAGAACTATTAAATGTTACAGCTTTAACTAATAAGATGTTTTTATCACTGATCTTATTAGTGATAAAAAAATAGATTTTATTGCACTAAGTGAAACATGGCTTAGCTCAGACGGCACAGCTGTTTTAATCGAATCTGCACCTCTGGATTAAAGTTTTACTCGTGCTGACTGCCAGGGAAAGAAGGGCGGCAGCTTGGCAAACATTTACTCGAGCTAGTTAAAATGTAAAGATGTCTGTTTTGGTAAGTTCAAGTCCTTTGAGTATCTTGCCGTTGTTATTCATGGAGTTTCTCAGTTTCTAGTATTATCCGTGTATAGACCTCCTAAATTAACGCTCTTTCTTTGAGGAATTCTCTGACTTAATGTCAATTTTAATTACTAACTATGACACACTCTTTAATAGTTGGCGACTTTAATTTTCATATAGATAATCAGTGTGACCAAAAAGTAAAAGAATTTATGAACCTCCTGGACTCTTTTGATTTGAGACAACTCGTTAATCAGCCTACACATAAAGCAGGTCATACATTAGACTTAGTGATTACTAAAGGACTGAAAGTTGATATAAAGCAGGTCATTGATATTGGTCTATCAGACCATTTTCTTCTACTTTTTAATATAGAAATAATGATAGAAAACACTCATGAGAAGCATATTGTTAAAAAACGCTTCTTTGACTCAGCAGCTTTAAAACTTCTAAGCAATCAGTCCGTTTATAGTGCCAACTATAATAGCGAGGATAATGTAAATAGTAAGGTGGAAAGATTTAATACTAAAGTGAGAGCTGCTGTTGACATAGTTGCACCTGAAAAGACAGTGAAAAAATCTTCTAGCATTGTTATACCATGGAAGACCCAAAGAGTGTCTGATTTAAAGAGAACATGCCAGAGAGCTGAGCGTAAATGGAGGAAGACTAAACTAACTATCCACTATGAAATATTAAAAGTCAAAATAACAGAATACAATAACACTGTCCGTCTTGAGAGACGCTGCTATTTCTCTAAGATTATAAATAACAATGCTAGTAATCCCAGAGTCTTATTTTCTACAATTGATCGCCTACTAAACCCAGGTAACTCAAAGGAATGCCTCCAAAGTACTTCCAGTGAAACCTGTGAGGCTATTGCTGTATTTTTCAATCAAAAAATTAATGATATTAGAAATAACATAGTATATCCCTCCAACACTAAGGATCCTCCTAAACCCCAGCATTCTGTTATAAACAAATTAAACTCTTTCACTAGGATAGATTTACCTGATTTACAAAAATAATTCTCAATTGAAACCTCCACCTGGTCCTTGACCCAATACCAACAAGGTTTTTCAAAGAAGTATCAGGCGTGCTAATTGATAATATTCTGACATAGTAAATTCGTCATTAGATACGGGGTCTTCCCAGACTGTCTTAAGACTGCTGTAGTTAAACCCCTACTTAAGAAACATAATCTTGACCCTCGCTCTTGAAAATTTTAGACCCATCTCTAACCTGCCTTCTTAAGTAAAATTCTAGAGAAGGCAGTCATTATGCAGTGCATGTTAAATGACCACCTAAATAAACATGCTATTCTTGATAAATTTCAGTCAGGTTTTAGAACAAATCACAGCACAGAAACTGCACTCGTTAAAGTAGTAAATGACTTGCGGGTAAATGCAGACAGAGGCCATTTATCTGTTCTCATCCTCTTAGATCTGAGTGCTGCATTTGACACCATTGATCACAATATTCTTAGAAATCGCCTTAGTCAATGGGTGGGCCTCTCTGGCAGTGTCTTAAATTGGTTTGAATCCTACCTGGCAGGGAGAAAATTTTTGTTAGTTGTGGTAATTACAACTCAAAGACACATGATATCCATATGGTGTTCCACAAGGCTCTATCCTGGGTCCGCTGCTCTTCTCAATCTACATGCTTCCGTTAGGTCAGATTATCTCAGGGCACAACGTGAGCTACCACAGCTATGCTGATGACACACAGCTGTACTTATCAATAGCACCTGATGACCTGATTCTATTGATTCACTAACACAATGTCTGACTTGTATCTCAGAATGGATGAATAGTAATTTTCTCAAGTTAAATAAAGAGAAAACTGAAATTTTAGTGATTGGCAATAATGGATACAATGAGGCTATTAGAAATAAACTGGATACATTAGAATTAAAAGTCAAGACGGAGGTAAAAAGCTTAGGGTAATTGTTGACTGTAATCTGAATTTTAAATCACATATTAATCAGATCACTAGGACAGCATTTTTCACTTAAGAAACATAAGTAAAGTTAGACCTCTTATATCATTGAAAGATGCTGAGAAATTAGTTCACGCTTTGTTTTCAGTCGACTAGATTACTGTAACGCACTCCTCTCAGGACTACCCAAAAAGACATAAATCGTTTGCAACTGAGTGCAGAATGCAGCTGCTAGAATCCTAACTAGGAAAAGAAAATCCGAACACATTTCTCCAGTTTTGATGTCACTACACTGGTTACCTGTGTCATTCAGGATTGACTTTAAAATTCTGCTTATGGTTTATAAAGCCTTAAATAATCTCGCCCATCTTATATATCGGAATGTCTGACACCTTATATTCCAAATCGTAACCTCAGATCCTCAAATGAGTGTCTCCTTAGAATTCCAAGAACAAAACTTAAAAGAAGTGGTGAGGCGGCCTTCTGCTGTTATGCACCTAAAATCTGGAATAGCCTGCCAATAGGAATTCACCAGGCTAATACAGTAGAGCACTTTAAAACACTGCTGAAAACACATTACTTTAACATGGCCTTCTATAACTTCACTTAATTAACTTAATCCTGATACTCTGTATATCAATTCATTCATAATAACTATTCATGGTGGCTCTAAAATCTACTGACCCCTACTCTCTTCTGTTTCTTTTCCGGTTCTTTTGGTGGTGGCGCAAGCCACCACCACCTACTCAAAGCACATGATGTTCCAACATTGATGGATTAAAAGCCAGAAGTCTATGACCATCATCATCAAGTCCTTCCGTGAGAACCCTAAATACAAAGAGGACTGTTTCATTTATGTTAGGTAGAATGCCCAGAGGGGACTGGGGTCCCATGGTCTGGAATCCCTACAGATTTTATTTTTCTCCAGCCGCCTGGAGTTTTTTTGTTTTTCTGTCCACCCTGGCCATCGACCTTACTCTTATTCTATGTTAATTAATGTTGTCTTATTTTATTTTTATTTTGTCTTTTATTTTTCTTTTCTTCATTATGTAAAGCACTTTGAGCTACTTTTTGTATGAAAATGTGCTATATAAATAAATGTTGTTGTTGTATCTCCTGCAGGTGTAGCCATCATAGAAGACTACAGGATCCTCCAACACGTCCCTTAAAAAGTCCAACATCCAACAGGGGTTACACTGCACTGGCCTCATTATTAAAATTTGACTGTGGATTACTAAAATGTTTTTTTTTTTTTCCTGTCTCTTCTCTTAACTTTGCACTCCAATTTATTACTTACTTATAAGCTCCTCACTCTCATATTTGTATTCCTTTATATTTCTTTGTATTAAAGAGTCCTTACGCTGTTACCCTCCTAACTGCTCTACTTTCTTGACTGCTAAGAAATGTTCAATTTAGAAAAACACACTTACTGAATATCCACTGCTGGTTCATTTCTTATTGTCTTGTCTACTCCTACAACCACTTGTGTCTGATAGACATCTTACTGCTACTCGCCTGTCAGCTGAGCTCTTCTCTTCATCGCTTTCAAGTCAGCCACTGCCTTTTTTCCCCACTAATGAATTGTTTTTTCTGATATTTATACGACGCCAGTTATTTACTTAGAGATGTCAGTGTCAGCTACTACTGCTTACTGCCCTGCCTTGGCGGCAGAAGCTGGAATACAAATAACAAGAACAAGTTACTTTTTCAAATGCTCCTCCAAACTCTCAGCACTTTTTACTCCTGTGCAGGCGAATGAAAGGCATAAATAAACCTTTTTACAGGAAAAAAAAAACTTTAAAAATTCCTGCATGGCTCCATAGTGGAAACCAAAACACAAAGTTTTTAGGATCAAAATACATTTTTAATTAACTCTCACACCTCAGACCACAAAATTCTCAGCTGCCACTCTTCCATTTTCAAGGATAAAGTCAGTATTTCTCAGTCTTAGCATTACGTTCAGTCCAATTGTCATGTAATGTCACGTAACAACACATATCTGTGGTACAGAGCAGACTACATTGTGAAATTCAATGTCCTTTCCACTTGCGGGACAACAGGGCATAAAGTGACACCGACGGGCCCTCCTGATCTTGAGAGTCCAACAACCCATTGAGCTCACAATCAGCAGTTTGCTCTTTGAGTTCCCAACTCTTCATTGACGAGGATTACTTTTGGTAAATTTCAGACACATTTTGACATTAGTATCAAATAGTGAGGAGTGAAATGATTTGAACAATTGAATTTCGGGCAAATCTCAATGTTTCTGTTATAACAAAAAATAAATATAATTGTGTTTTGCTCTCATCTAAATTCACTTCATTCACACAAGAAGAAATATGTTTAGTCCAACTGGTGACATTTTCTTTGCATTAATTCTGAATGTTTTAGCCTGTTATTTACTTTTTTATTAAAAATCTGTAAAAAAAAAAAAATAAATAAATAAAAAAAATGAAAAAAAGTCTGCATATCCTCATCTAGGTGGTTGCTGGTAGTGGAGAGGGTTGTTGTTTAATCAACGACTTTCCATGTTCTGAGTTTACTGAGAATACCCAGTAATGTGCAACAATGGGGTGTTTTTGTGGTGGGTGTTGAGGGACAAGTATCCTTGAGTCAAAGAATTGAGATTCACCAACCTGGGCAATGTATGCAACTATTATGTCAAGCCAAACGAGCATTAAGAAATAACTCTAAATGCTTTTTAAGAAATCTGAAAATGCATTTTATGATATCTTCAAATAGATTTCAAGATATCTTGAAGTAATATGCTGTGTGTTTTGAGATATTTGAAATGCATTTCAAGATATGGGTAGCACAGTGGCACAGTGGCAGCACTATAGCCTCTCAGTATGGAGACCAGGTTCACGTCCGGGGTCCTCCCTGCACGCAGTTTGTATGCTCTTCCTGTGTCTGTGTAGGTTTCCTTTGGGTGCTCTGGTTCCCCACCCCAAGTCCAAAGACGTGCAGGTTAGGTGCATTGGTGACACTAAATTGGCTTGTGTGTGTGGTTGGAGTGGGTGGTGTTAACCCTGCAAATGGACTGGCAACCTGTTCATGGTTTTTTCCTGCCTTGGGCCCTGTGCAAGGTGGCACAGGCCCCAGCACCACCGCAAACCCTATTCAGGACTAAGCGAGTTGGCAAACGACTGACTGATTTCAAGGTATCTAAAATACAATTAGAGATCTTAAAATACATTTACATATGGCATCCCAAATTAACGCGTTTAAAAATAAGGAGTTGTGCTGTGGTGTGCGTGTGTGTGTGCCCTCAGTGTCCAAACTTTTAGCCTGTACTGTACTCCTTCTCAGTCCACCATTTTAATTTAAAAACCTGCACACAACCACTGACCCCTGACATGTGTCACCACACAGGGTTGTATTTAGTAGTAAAGAGAATCACACAGTGACCAGAGTGACCAGTGGAGCACAGGACTAGTGTGACAGGTGTCCTTAGTGACATCAAATTATTAACATCTACAGTCGGCCATTTGATTGTCTGCTGGCATTGAGGAAGACCCTGACTGACTGAAATGACAAAAAGAGGGTTTCTGAGGCAGAGGGTTTGGACGTGTGATGACATCAGTGAAGATCATGTGTGTATAAAAATATCAAAAAGGCGCTATATACTGGACTACTGAGAAAGTCATGTGACAGCCTACACTTATCATGTGGTGAGATTCTTGTTTTAATGCCCCACAAGAGACACAAGTGTGAGTTACAAACACAAGAGGGCGCCACTCCTCACACTGGAGTATCTCACTGACACGCCCACTGAGGTCACCTTCCCAGAATCCTCTCAGTGTCTCTGGTAATCTACTGCACATAATGTGTGTGTCCACCTGTCGGTCACTAAGCCCACTGACAGATATATGTCGATGTCCTGTGTAGACCTGGGGGTCATGTCTTGTAGAATGATGTCGGCCTGTTCAGTCCACTTGGCTATAATGGCGGTCACTTCCCGTGTCTCCCACCTTACTGTCCACACTGCCTTCAGTCCTAATCCTCTCCTCCCTGTCACCTTCTCTTTCTGTGTATGGCGGCTGGTCATTTCTACTGCTGCTGTCCACCTTTCCTCCTGTTCCAATATCTGTCCTCCTCTCTCTAGTTCTCCCTTATCCCTCTGCTTTGCCCACCTTTTTTATTCGTCCTTTTCTTCATTCTGTTCATCTCCTGCTCTTGTCTCTCCTTACCCTTGCTATTCTATTCTCCTTGTCACTCCACTCCAGCTGTCCACTCCTCTTTGTCTTCTGTCACTTTAGTCATCTCTTCTCCTCACACTGACTGTGTTTCTCCTCCTGCAAGGGATATTGAAGACAGCAGTGAACATTATTGGGGTGTCTCTCCCTTCACTGCAGGACATATTTTACAAACGCACTGTCAGCATTGTGTAGGACACCTTACACCCTTCGCATGGACTTTTCACACTTCTGCCATCCGAGAGAAGATACTACAGCATCAGAACCAGATCTGCCAGGCGGCAGGATAGTTTCTACCCCCAAGCTGTCAGAGTCCTTAACACCAGGCTGCCCCCTGGGATCTTACACATGGCCTCCTCAACCACCTACCTCTAAAAACAGAACATTTATACATGAAGGCCACTTTCCTGCAAAGACGAGTGTGCATGTAGAAAAGAAATGAAAATCTCATACTGACCTTTAAGGATTTGGACATTCTTGATATCCTTCTGCTTTGAAACATTCTGACCTGTCATTGTTTATACATGTCTTAAACAACTATTATCATACATAGATCATTTCTGTATTATCTATATCTATTATTTATTTATTATATTATATCTGTTGACTATATTTATGTATCTAGATTGCAAAATACCATACATTTCCATCAATGTTCATATTACTAACTACACATCAATATTGCTGCTACTTCTTTTGTCTTGTCTTTGCACAATGTCTTGTCTTGTTTGTGTTTTAATTTTAAATTTTAATTCCATTTTTAATTTATTTTTAATTCATTATTTGCACGTCATGTTGTTACACTGTGGACCCTGAGCTTCGCAATTTCGTCTATCTGTATACTTGTATATGGTTGAGATGACAATAAAGTTCACTTTGACTTTGACTTCACAGAAGACTCGCCAGTAATGATGGACACCTGCAGAGCTGTCTGTCTACCTTTGGTCACCTCCTGTCTCACCTTACTGTTCACACTCTTTGAAATTCTAATCCTTTTGATTCTCCTCCTGCTGTGATGAGTTTAGTTGCATTTGTGACTATTCTTGTGCTTTCGTCATTACCGGAGTTTTGATTTTATTACCATACATTGACTTTGTGTATTGGGGTGTTGTTGGCCTTGGATACCCTTTGTTCTTTCAGCAACTCCTCTCGTGCTCTTTGGAGTTTATTTTGTGCCTTAGAGCATTTTTTTCAAAAATAAGCCTTTGTATTTATAAAGATTCTTCATTGCCCTTTTTGGTGCCTGACCAGAGTTTTGACAGTACCCTCTTGTGGACATTTTGATTTCTATTTTTTGTGATTTACGTGCTTGGGACTCTCTAGTTCATGACAAGAGGATGAGGTGAAGGTCGAGACCAAAAAAAGAATGGACAACAAGACGATGAAAGAGACCACTCTGAGTGAGGGGCTCAGGGTCACAATGCTGTCTTTAAGAATTTAACAATTAAAGAGAAATCTGTAGCTGTGTCCTTGCCACGCCCACCTGTCTGCCCATCGCGTGTGACACGGACATCTGTCCTGATTTAAAACAATGTTTATATGGTGGGTGTGGAACATAAAGAGTCATATGATGAAGAAATAAAATTCAACAAACACACAAACACACACACTTGTTGTTCTCTTACCTCAGTTTCTCTAATTTGCAGTTTTTACTCCTCAGCCCCTCAAACAGCTGATCCACTCCTGAGTCCATCAGATTCTTGTTTCTGCTCAGGTTCAGTTCATTCAGTCGTGAGTGTGGAGAAAAAAGAGCTGACGAGAGAGCTGAGCAACATCTGGAGGTGAGACCACAATGAGACAGGCTATGGAGAAGAAGAGATAGCAGTGAGGACATGAGGACAGACAGACTATAGGGGGGTCTCAATAACTGACATGATGACTACAAGAAGAGTTGGATGCTCAGGGTGTGTCACTGAACAGCAGGCTGCTGCTAGCATTTGAACTGAAACACAATTTGAACTCCACACCAATGCTGCCCTTCAAGGCGCTATATACCTGAAGCATCTTCTGTCTGTCAGGTTACCCTGAGTGATGAGAGGACGTTAGCCATCACACTGGACAGGAGTGTCACACAGCAGGACTGACCTTGTCCTCCACTTGAGTGTTCAGATGCTCTTCTCTGAGTTGGTGACAACCGAGTGACAAACTCAGACTTCTGTCCTTCATTAAGGACTCAGGGTGAGGACACAACTGAAATGATTGACAGGAGGCCATTTACAAATGTCATCTTCTCCAGATGTGTGGTGACAGCAGCTGTAAATCAGTCAGCCTTTATTTTTATAGAGCGTTTGTCACAAACTAATAACACAAACAAGAGGACAAATCAACACAATGAGCCCAAAGATAAATAAGTGACAAGGGAGAGGTGACAGACGAGGTGATGGGACACGGAGGACGTCACAGTCCAGTCCAGTCCAGTCCAGGAGCACACACAGAGGGTCACCGGCTGCTCTCAGTGACACCCCACTCTGCCCAGTCATCTTCTCTAAGGCCAATCAGCCACCAGAGCTCAATGGACAAACTCCACTCAGCTGGTTGGTGACACGAGTTCAAGGTGATGGGCTTGTTGTGTCATAGCTTAGGGTCTCTCTCGTGTCACTGCACACACACCAGCTGTCACAGACATTGTGGACTGAAGAGCTTTGGTGGTCAGTAGAGCGTTTGGACCCTGGACAGGCCTCTGTTATTCATTGCCACTTAAGCACCAAATTTAAAAAACTGAATAATAAATAAGACAGAGGATAAAATAATTAGACACAGAAAAATGAAAAATCAAATGAAGAATAAAATGTGTTTGAGTGTCACCGTGACAAAGTGGACAAATGAACGCAGTTTACAAATTAGAATTTGTGTGCAAATATAAATGAAGATACTGTAGATAAAAATATGAAAGGGAAACAAAGCCACCCCTTTATTTTACATAGCCTTTCAATCCAAAGTCACTTTACATGTCCAGCTCTTTCCTTGTATTCTAACACTGAGCACAGACAGGTGACATGACTCACTCAGGGTGACACAACATGTGACAGGGAAGAACTGAACCCACATCACTGGGATGTCAAGTGCAGCACCTCAGCCACTGGGCCACAGAACTGGGAATCAGGATTGGCCAAAAATGACAGAGAAGGCGGGACATGAGCTGTCAGTGAGACTTGAGAAGATGTGAAGAGAAGGCGGCCATCTCAGTGAATTTGATTTATCAGGCCTTTGATCAAATGGGACGCTTTGGTGTCTTTAGATGACCTAAAAATGTCGACTGACTGAAGTGTTTGATTATTGTGTTGTTAAACATTTGGTCAAAGTGTGAAGGCTAAGGATGGCTGAAGTGACACAAAGACACTCAAACGTGTGACATGAATAGGAGAGTGGCACAGTGGTTAGATACACATCAGGGACCAGGGTGCAAATCTGAACACACGACTGAGCTTCCTCGGTTCTGGTGCCGATTCTTATTTCATTTTTATGCTAGTAAGACTTTAGGGTGTTGGCTAACTTCACATTTTTAAGTCAAGTGCTCAAGGATGGTGGCAATCAACTTCTAAAGTAAAATGTGTACAAATGAGAGTGACATACAAATGTCTACTCTGAAGAGCCAGAGATCTTCAAATAAGGAGGTCAAGACACTGAGCTGAGTTTATATTCTCGACTAACAAATGAAATCATCTTAATGGCTGGAAGAGAAGATGAGCCAAAGACGAGGTCAGCCAACAGGTCAGCACACATTTCAGGCCTCCTCAGGGCTGTGGACTGCAGGATGGTGTCAGACTTTTCAAAAGCTCCAAGGCCAAGGTGAGCTGCTCAGTGGTCTTGTACCCATGTTGGTCACAGTGTGTTATTGTAATGATTTGGCGTTTATTTTTTCATTATGTTAATATTGCAAATTTGATCCTGGTTTTCTTTTATTGTTTTTTGTGTGTTATTTCTGTTCTGACTTCTTCTGAATTCTTTTACACTTTGAAGTAGTTGATGATATTTTCTGTTTTCCTGTGATGTCCTCTTCAGTTCTTGTGTGTCTGTTGTAAAGGAGTTGCTACAAAGTGACACTCAGGGTCACACTCAAGCGTTTTGTCAAAGATCAGTTCAGTTTTGATCAAAGTTCAGTCCATTGGACTACATTATCTGAGTTTGTGGATGTGACATGAAGAATAAGCACACGTGTGTATAAAAAGTCAGACGTCACAACTGGTGCTTTGTGTTTCAATGCGAGTTTGGATTTCACTTTCAGTTCTGACACTTTTAGGCCCTTTTGATCTTTCCAGTTCGTGCTCATTTCGGCCTAGTTCCCATTTTTTCAGTCACTTCTGTGTTTTTAATACCGCCTGATTTTTAAATGGATTTTAAAAAAGAATCGTGGGGAAGAAGGTTTAAAAAATGAAGCTTCAGGGGAAGGTTTAAAGATTTAAAGACCCCAGAACAAGTCACATTGTACAAATCTAACTGGAACTTTTTGTAATTAATAAATAAGCGCTGGTGGCTGATTAGATACAGTCACGTAAAGGGCCCAAACCCTTCGTGTTTGTTTTCGGAGCCCTAAAAAATGGAGGGTTTTTAATTAGCAAAGGGGTGGTTTTCAGCCAAACCTTTTTCTAAGAATCAATCTTTGGCTTTTTGTCCTGCTTGATGGAAGCCATGAAGGACATTTACAATAAAGCCCCAAAGGCTTCATTAAGGGGGGTTTGGAAATTTGAAACATTTAAATTGGCGCAAAGGTAAGTCAGTGAAATAATTGACCCAAAACACCCCAGTAAATTAAAGTGAATGTGGGCCCCGAAGTTTGGGGAATGAACCCCAACTGTAGAAAAAGCTTTTCCCAAAAGGGGGGAAGGGTCCTGATTTCACCCCGGTGAATCAAATCTGCTCTTTTAAACCGCGTCCCATGGACAGGTTGACAGGACCCCCCATCGGGGGTTTTTTCAACTGAACCCCCAAAAAAATGGGAAATGAAATGGGATTTGCCCGCCGGAGGGGATTCCCCCCTGCCCCCCCCTGAAGGTAAAATTTTTTCCAGGGTTAACCCAAATTTCTACAGGGGGTCTCCGGAGGGGCAGGGTTGGGATTGTTAAAAAAACTGCAACAAAGTGGGAAAAGTGTTATTTAAAAAAAATAAAAAATAAAAAAAAAGATAAAATAAAAATAAATAACTTTCATACAAAAAATAAAGAATAAAAAATTCTTTTTTATTTCTAAAAAAGACCGGGGGAAAACAAATTTTGGGAAATTTTTTTTTTTAAATTTTTTAAAAGGGCAAAATTTTTTTACGTTTAAAAAAATTTTACTTTAACAAATTTTCCCTGGGAAAAAAACCCCACTTTTTTTTTTTGCCAGCCCGAACCCCGGTGGGCCCACTTCCCCCGGGTGGAGGGGCATTTTAGCACAAAAATTTTTTTGGCGGGCCTTTTCCCCCAGGGGCCCCCCCCGGCCCCCCTTTTCCCCCCCTTTTTTTTTTAGTCATAAAATTTTTTTTAAAACATTTTATTTTAAAAAAGAAAAATTTATTTTTTAAAAAAGAAAAATTTTTACCAAAGTACCAGGGTTAAATTTTTTGGAACTTAGGTTTCAAAATTTAAAAAATTAAAATTTTTTTTGAAAATTTTTAAAAATACAGTTTTTTAAAAAAAAGAAATTTTTTTTTTTCAAAAAATGTTTAGTGTTTTTTGAGGTGCAGCCCCCCTTTTTTTTTAAAATGTTTTTTCAACCATAAATAACGGGCCACCCTTTAGTTGGCGTTCTTTCTTTTTTTTTTTGAAAGTATTTACTTTTTTGTCAAAAGTCAAATGATGTAAGGGGGCTTTGTGATTTGTTTTCTTTTCCGGGTGGGAGGCTCCACATTCCTGCTACCCCGGTTCCGGAAGAGGGCTGCCATTTGGCGCCAATATGGGCGCTAGTGATTTTGATTGCGAGTAGGGGGGTGAAATAAAAAAACCCCAGCAATCAGGGGGGGACCGGGGCCCGGGGAAGTTTTGTTGCCCCCTTTTTTTCTTGGAGGGGGTTTTTTAGTTCTGTGATTTTTTTGGGGGGCCGAAGGAAACCCCAAAATGGCCGATGTTAATTTAGTGTTGCAGACAGCTGGTTCATTTTCAAACCCCAAAAGCAGACTGAGGGGGGGTTTTCGCAGGGGGAACTGATTTGGGGAAGTGGGTCGGGTTTTGTGGAGAGCGCCGGTTAGCGGTTTCCATTGGGGACTTTTAACTGATGGCCCGGGTTTTTGATCTTTATTTTTTTATTTATTTATTTATTTATTTTCCCAAATTATCTATTTTTCGAAAAAGGTGAAATTTATTCTTTGCTTTTGTTTTTTATGTTTTTTTTTTCCGATGAAAAATTTCTTTATTTTTTTAAGCAATAATTTTTTTACATTTCTCCTAATTAATTTTGCCATCTCTGACTCTTGTCGACCCCCCCCGTGATGTCTACTGGGGGGCTAAAGGGGTTTTTTTGCTTTTTCCCCAATCACACCCCAGTTTTTTTCATGAAGACCCCAACGGTTGTGTCCCCACTTGTCACTGTTCTGTGGACACTGGGTGTGTTTGATCTTTCACATTCTCTTGATGGAAGTCTCAATTACCTGGACTTTTTAGACAAAAATGAACATTCTACAGATTTGTAACTTACTTATTGTGATTAAAGTTATTGACCTGCAGCTATTAAAAAAAAGTATTTTAAAAAATTTCCCCAAAAAATTTACAAACAGGCTTTCAATGCAAACTATCAAAATAAACAAAATGTCTTTTCTAGAACTTCTAATCAGTTGTACTTTTCTTTTCAACAAAGAGGTCTAATAGTGAATTTCTATAAAATTATTTGATTTCTGGTGTTTTTTAGCGGGATTATGGTTTTTAGGTGTAAAAGTGGAGACCAGGCGGGAAAGGTTTGGGGCACCCAAACCCCTTATTCGGTTTCCCCCCCAAAAGTCTTTGGGGCATTGTAAAATTGTTTACACAACAGAGTCCAAAAAGAACTGCCTGCCAAACAAAGGCAGTGAGTTTATAAGGGGGGAAATGTTTGTCCTCGGGGAACGGGAATGACATCATCCTTGGGGCCGGAACGGGGACTCATTTTTGGGGCCGGAACCGGAAGGATGTGTCCTTCCTGAAAAGGGCCCCCTGGGGGGTTTTCCCCGGGTAAACCTGCAGAGAACTCAGAAAGAGCGCCACGACCCCGCCCCTGGGAAATTAAACAGTATTTCCTAAGCCCTTCCTGCTTCCATGCACGCAGGTGAAGATTTCCCCAGCCCGTCGGGTCGGGCGACCTCACCAGGGTCGGGGCCCGGAGGGCATCGGCTGGCATGAAGGACCCCCCTGTGATGAACAGCTTGCTTGTACTCCCAGGTCAAGAAACCACCCGTGACAACAACAAAACAACAACAAATTTATTTATATAACTTTTTCATACAAACAGTAGCTCAAAGTGCTTTCATATTAAAGAATAGAAAATGAAAGACATAATTATAAAAAATAAACAACATTAACATAAAGATGGGTTCAATGGCCGGGGGGACAGAAAAAAAAAAAAACCCCAGGGCTGGAGAAAAATAAAACTGGGGATTCAGACCAGAGACCCCCAGCCCCCTCTGGGCATTCTACCTAAATAAAAAACATCCTCTTTGATTTACGGTTCCCCGGGAAGGGGATGATGATGATGGTCCGAACTTTTTCCCTTTTTAACCCCCATCATTGCGGGCATCATGAATTTTGGAGGTGGAGGTGGGCAGGCCCCCACCAAAAAAAACCGAAAAAACAGAAAAGAGAGGGGGTCAGTACCGTTTTTAGAGCCACCATGAATAGTTGTTATGATGAATTAAATAAGAGTATCAGGATTAAGTTAAATTAATTAAAATGAAGTTAAAAAAAGGCCAGAAAAGAAATTGTTTTAAAGGTTTTTAAAGGGTTTTTCTTGATTTGCCTCAATTCCAATTTGGCGGCTATTCCAATTTTGGGTATAACAGAACCCCACCACTTTTTTTTAATTTTTGTTTTTGGGAAATTTTAAAGGGGAAAAACACTCTTTGAGGATCTGAGGTTACGAGGAATATAAGGTGTCGTTTCCCGATATATAAGGGGGGGGGGAATTATTTAAGGCTTTATAAACCATAAGCAAATTTTAAAAGTCAATTCTAATACGGTAAAAAAGGAGGGGCCAAGACTGGTGTGATGTTTTCTGATTTTCTTTCCTAGTTAGGATTTTTAGCTACCCTATTTTCAAAAGATTATTTTTTTTGGGTGCCCTGGAGGGTCCACAGTAATCTAGCCACTGCCGTGAACTAATTTCAGCATTTTCAGTGAAAAAAGAGGTCTAATTTTTACTTATGTTTTTTAAAGGGAAAAAAAATGCTGTCCTAATGATCTGATTTATGTTTTTAAAAATTCAGATTACAGTCAACAATCCCCCCTAAGCTTTTTACCTCCGCTTGATTTTTTAATCCTAATGTACCAGTTTATTTCAATAGCCTCATTGATCCATTATTGCTGATCACTAAAATTTCAGTTTTCTTTTTTAACGGAAAATTACTATTCATCCATTCAGAACATGACACTGTGTTAGTGAATCAATAGAATCGGGGGGCATCGGGGGCTATTGATGGACATTGTATCAACATAGCTGTGGTAGCTCCCGTTGTGCCCTGAGATAATCTGACCTAAGGAAGGAATTGATTGAGAAAAACCCCGGGGCCCAGGATAGAGCCTTGGAAAATTAAATTTGGGTATCATGTCTTGATTGTAATTCCCCCAAATAACAAAAATTTTTCCCCTGTCAGGGGGTTTTTAAAACCCAAATTTAAACACTGGCAGAGAGGCCCACCATTTACAAGGGGATTTCTAAGAATTTGTGATCAATGGTGTCAAATTTGGCCCAGATCAGAGGATGAGAACAGATAAAGGCCCCTGTTCATTTACCGCAAGTCATTTACTACTTTTTCAGTGCAGTTTCTGTGTGTGATTTGTTCTAAAAAACCGACTGAAATTTATCAAGAATAGCATGTTTATTTGGTGGTATTTAATCAAAGACGCCTTTCTAGAACTTTTCTTAAGAAGGGGGGGTTGAGATGGGGCTAAAAAATTTTTAAACCCCAGGGGGCAAAATTTTTTCTTAAGTAGGGGGTTTTAATACAGCAGTCAAGACAGTCTGGGAAGACCCCCGTATCGGGGCGTTTATATGTCAAAAACATTATCAATTTGCACGCCTAACCTTTTTAAAAAAACCCTTGTTTATCGGGGCAAGGCGCGGTGGAGGGTTTTAATTGAGATATTATTTTTTAAAAAAGGTAAATTATCCCAGTGAAAGAGTTTAATTTTTTATAACAGGATGTTGGGGTTTGGGGGCCCCCGTGTTGGGGGGATATACTATTTTTTTAATATCATTAATTTTTGATTGAAGAATAAGAATCGGTTTCACTGGGAAAAAAGGAGGCACCTTTGGTACCTGGGTTTTTTAGGCATCAATTGTTTAAAATAAGACCTAGGATTACTAGCATTGTTATTTTAATCTTGGAAAATAACGTCTCAAGCGGACAGTGTTTTGTACTGTTATTTTGACTTTAATATTTTTTGGTGAAGTAATTTTTTCCTCCATTGACGCCAGCCTCGCATGTTCTCTTTAAATCAGACACTCTTGGGGCTTCCATGGTATACCAATGCTAGAAGATTTTTTTACTGTCTTTTCAGGCAAAAGTCAACGAGCCCCCTTTGAATTAAAACTTTTCCCCCTTACTATTTACATTGTCCTCCTATTATAGCTGGCATATAAACGGCTGATTGCTTAAAAGTTTGTAAGTTTTAAAGTGCTGCCGAATCAAAAAAGGTTTTTAAAAATATGTTTTCAAGTGTTTTTTTCATTATTTCTATATTAAAAAATAAAAAAAAGGTCTGATAGACCCTATCAATAACTTTTTTATCAACTTTCAGTCCTTATAATCACTAATCTAATTAAAACCCGTTTTGTGTAGGTTGATTTATGAGTTGTCTCAAATCAAGAATCCAGGAGGTTCAAAAATTTTTTACTTTTAGATCACACATTATCTATATGTTAAATGCCAAATTAGGGTGTGTCATAATTAAATTAAAATTTGACATTGTCAAAATTCTCAAAAAGATTATATTTAGGGGGTTTTATACCGGATATTTTAGAACGAGAATTCCATGAATAACAAGAGATATCAAAGGACTTGAATTTTACAAAACTGACATCTTTACATTTTAATGGGTGAAAAATGTTAGCCAACCCCCCCTTTTCCCCTGGCGGTCACCAGAGTGAACACGCGACCCAAGAGGTAGTACCGCAGCTGAGTTACCGCCCATTTGATCGCCAGAGCCTCTTTCTCCACCGCCGCGTACCTGGTCTCCCTGTCCAACAGTTTCCGCTCAGGTACATAACGGGTGTTCAACACCGTCGGCGCTTTGGCTCAACACGGCACCCAAGCCTGTGTCCGGCGTCCGTCCTGGAGGATAAAGGGAGAGAGAAGTTAGGGGAGATCAAGATAGGTGCTGAAGTCAGAGCCCTTTTAAGTCACTGAATGCAGCCCCGCTTTATCAGACCATACCACCGTATTAGGAGCTCTTTTCTTTGTCAAGTCGGTCAAGGGCGCCGCTCTCGAGAAGCGAGGCACAAACCGGCGGTAGTACCCGCCAAACCGAGAAAGGATTGGACTTGCCGCTTGGTTTGGGACGGGCCAGGCCATTATGGCTTGCAACTTGGAACACTGTGGCCTCACAGTACCCGCCCACTAGGTAGCCCAAATATTTGGCTTCCTCAATCCAAAGAAACATTTCTTGGGGTTGATTCGAGCCCGCCTCTCCCAGTGTCCGTAATACTGCTGTGACCTGCTGTATGTGTTCCTTCCAGGTGCTGGAATAGATGACGCGTCATCCAGATAGGCAGCACAGAACGAGTTATGGGGCGGAGCACTTTGTCCACCAGACGCTGAAAAGTCGCAGGCGCCCCGTGTAACCCGAATGGAAGGACACGATACTGCCAGTGTCCGCTAGGAGTGCTAAGCGCGTTTTTTTCCTTCGCGGACTCCGTTAAAGGAACCTGCCAGTACCCCTTTGTCATGTCAAGTGTAGTCAAGAATTTGGCTGGTCCCAGTCTCGAGGAGGTCATCCACGCGAGGCATGGGATAAGCATCAAATCTGGAAACTTGGTTAGCCGGCGGAAGTCATTGCAAAACCTCCAACTGCCGTCAGGCTTAGCAATCAAGGCGATGGGACTGGACCAGGGACTACTACTTTCCTCGATTACTCCTAGTGCCAGCATTCGCTTGATTTCCAGTTCCACTTCTACTTTCTTTGCCTCCGGAGTCTGTAGGGTCGCTCACGGACGATCACCCCGGTCAGTCAATATGTCATGCGCAATCAGAGAGGTCCGACCGGTTTTCACTTACCACCTCTGGGACAGAGCGGATAGCTGCTTGAGCTCTTGTTTCTGCCTGGGGATAGCTGCTCGCGAAATTAAGGGAACTTACTTCGCGAAGAGAGCAGGGCTGTCCGGAGGAGGGATCGGGACCCCTCTCCTTCCACGGTTTCAGCAGGTTTACATGATATATTCGCTCAGCTGGTGGCGATTGGGCTGTTTCACCAAATAGTCAACCAATCCCTTCCTTTCCTTAATTTCGTAGGGGCCTAGCCAATGGGCGAGCAGTTTAGAGTGAGAAGTTGGTACCAATACCATGACGCGATCCCCGGTTGGAACTCCCGAGAGTCGTGCCACGGTCATAAAGGCGGGCCTGTGCTGATTGCGCCTCTTCTATATGACTTTTTAGAATCGGTCTTATTGCATCAAATCTACCGCGCAATTGGGCGATATATTCCAAAATATTAGTGGAGGGCTGTGCCTCCCCTTCCCAGCCCTCTTTTAAAATATCCAATAAACCCGGGTTGTCTTCCGTACAGTAATTCAAATGGAGAGAACCCGTAGAGGCTTGAGGAACTTCCGATATGCAAAGAGGACAAGGGGAGGAGTTGGTCCCAATCCTCCCATCCTTGCTGACTACCTTACGTAGCATTTGCTTGAGAGTTTGATTAAATCTCTCCACTAGGCCATCGGTTTGAGGATGATACACGAGGTCTTTAAATGCTTTATTTTCAGTAACTTGGCAGTCTCCTTGAGCGTTTCCGAGGTAAAAGGCGTTCCTTGGTCCGTCAGGACTTCTCTAGGAATGCCTACTGCGAAAAGACTCCTACTAGTTCCGTGCAATATTTTTGTGGTAGCCGGCGACGGAACGGCTTCAGGGAATCGGGTAGCATAATCCACGAGGACGAGTATATATTTATATCCTCGGGCTGAGGGTTCTAGGGGTCCTACTATGTCAACCCCAATCCTATCAAAGGGAACGTCAATAAGGGGAAGGGGAACCAGAGGAGCACGGTCCTCCTAGGAATTTGCCGCAGTTGACATTCCGGACAGGAAACGCAAAAGCGGCGAACCTCCTCATTAATCCCCGGCCAGAAAAAACGGAGCTTAATTCGCTCTAATGTTTTATCGGGCCGAGATGGCCTCCAAGAAGGTGGGAGTGTGCTAACTCGCAAACCTGCCGCCGGTAGGTCAGCGGATTAGCAACAACTTCCGGACCTTCCCCTCATGTTCAGCGACCCGATACAACAAATCATTATCAACGACAAAGTGAGGTCCCTGTGGCATGGGCAAATGCGTCGTTGGCGCTAACGAGAACCACTGCATTCTTTATGTGTTTCAGAGAGTCGTCATTCCACTGTTCTCTCTTGAAAGAAGCGGCGTCGCTCTAAACTGAAAGTGCAACTCAGAGAGCGGGTCGGTCTGACCTCAAGGGGCGGAGATTCCTCCTCGCTGCGGGGCGCTAGTGGATGACGTAGTAGCCCGCGACGGTCCGGAGTGTCTTCGTCACTCTCTTGGCCTACCGCCCCACTCCCTGTCGGCTGATTACACGGTGTGGAAGCAACTTGAGATGAATCGTTGTCATCTATAACGAGGCCATAAGTTTTTGGGAATGCTTTCTAAACTACCGCGTTACTATCAGACCAGTCTCCCGAGGATTACGGAAACGGAGGATCCGGATGCACCGCCACGGTAAGCTGTCGAAGGGTTCCTCCGAGACATACGTAACACGGGCGGTATTGTATGTGCGGATATCTCCGTGTATACATTTTAGACTGGTCTTCTTTTAATCCACTGTTGCGGTAGAATAAAGCGGCGAGCAACGACAGACACGCTTACTGCCGGAATCAACAGCGCTGTTATCTTATGTCCATTAATAAGAAGCTCCCCGTATGTTTATCCGCCAGGGGATTGCTAAGGGCACACAAACAACCCGCCATTGTCCCCTACGGTCCGCCTTGTTCCCGACAGGTCGCAAGCCAGACGGCCCGGCGACTTCGGAACAAGCTCTGGAATGCGTGGAAGGGACTGCTTTAGTGGGACATAGCTCCCGGGTAGTCCACAGAGCGGCTGTTCTGCCCTCCCAGGTTTCACAGCCGGCCTCTGGGTTTGCAAGAGCTGCAGCAGCTCGTCCATAGAATGGAATTCGCCCCAGGCCGGCTGGGCAAATTCCTGGGGTAGTCTTTTTAGCAGCAAAAACAGGCCACTTGCTGCACTATTTGTAAGGGGTTAACTCAAATGGCGTAGCCACTCACCCACCTGTTGCCAGAGAGCCATAGCCTGCTCTGACAGCCCTTTGCTTGGGTTAAACTCCCAGTTTATGATTTCCTTCACCTGCCGGCCTGGGGACAACCCATCGTTAACTGGGACCTTGGTCCCGATGGGCAGCTCGGCTTTCCTGCCAAGGAGAGCATACTGAGCCACTCGTGTGTGTTCCCCAGAAGCCAGCCCACGCCTGTGGGTCCCCTCTACGTTCTCCACGAGATGGGTGGTCCCCACCGAGTTATGCTCATGGAGCAGAGCCTGCACCGCCCTTCCTGACCCTCTGGCGCACTCCCCGCCCTGAAACTCGGCCCCGGTACTCACCCACCTGGTTCCGTGATAGTTCGTGTCCCGGGTTCATCGGGGACACCATCCTGCCGACTACGCCACTGTAATAAGTGGAGACCAGAGACGTGGAAAGGTTTGGGGCAGCCACCCGTTTATTACGGTTTCCCGGCTGCAAAAGTCTTTGAGGCATTGTAACAGTTGTTTACACAACAGAGTCCAAAACAGAACTGCCTGCCTAAGCAAAGGCAGTGAGCTTTATAGCACAGAGGGCGGAAATGATGTCGTCCTCTGGGCGGAACTGGAAGTGACATCATCCTTGGGGCCGGAACCGGAAGTGACCTCATTCTTGGGGCCGGAACCGGAAGTGATGTGTCCTTCCTGGAAATGGCGGCTCCTGGTGGGATTTCCGGGTAAGACCTGCAGAGAACTCAGAAAGAGCGTCAGTGCACCCCGCCCCTGGGCAGATGTATAAACAGTATTTCCTAAGCCCTTCAGCTGCTTCCCATGCACACGTGTGTGACAGGTGGCACTGTGACACACAGCAGTTTATGTTCTCACATGGACCCTCATCTATTTGTAGGCCTGATACTCCCTGATGGAGGCACTAATGTCACCCCTCTGAGTCCACAGACATTCAAATTAAACTCATGAAGGTTTCATTACTCACTTCACACGTCTGCAGTAGATGAGCCCCGGCGCCAGTCTCATGATGCACTCTGAGGTGAGGTTTGTCTCTGACAGGTTGAGCTCCTCAAGTTCTCCACAGCAGCTGATGACAGAGCCCAGCAGAGCACCGTCCAGAGGAGATAAAGACATCTGACTAAAGTTCATCTTTAAATCCTTCCCAATGGCGTCTCTGATTAATCTTGCATTCTGAGTCTCACGGAGCCACTGACACACTCGCAGAGCTTCACTTTTATCTTCTCCTCTTAGAGCCTCTTCAGCTTTCTGCTTCACCCACTCCAGTATCTTCTTTGCTGTCTTCCTATCAAATTCCCCCACGACTCCCCCCAATGTTTTAAACATAGAAGGTCTGGCCAGTCCTGCTAAAAATCGAGTGAAAATCTCAAACCGGCCATCTTTACATGACTCCAGCTTCTCAAGCAGCTCCTTGATGCCCCCTGATGGATCAAGATAGAAGGAGCAGGCGGCCATGAACTCCTGCAGGGTGAGGTGGTAGAATGTGTATGTCGTGTGCTCCAGAGTGCTTTCTCTCTGAAGAATTTCTTTGAGGAACCCTGAGAGGAATGGAGAGGACAGAACTGGCTGGAGACCAAAGGTGAACATCTCAAACTTGTCATAAAACACAACAATTCTGTTAGCCACTCCATAATAAGCCATCTTTCCAAGTTTCACCAGAATCTCTCGCTGGTCCTTGGCTTCTTGTCTGTGATTAGTGAGGATGTTGTGAATGAAGATCACGAAGAGCTCAGTGACAGTTCTGACGGCAGGTCCTCGTTCTTCTTCAGGTGTCATAAAGTGGCTCTTCAGCACAGAGCAGATAATCCAGCAGTATGAGGGGTTGAAGCACATGGTGTACAGGATGGCGTTCTCCTCCACATACTGAAAAGCCGCAGAGCCCTGATCAGCATCACCAAAGAACTTCTTAAAGTACATCAGCCTTTGTTCAGGGAAGAACCCCAGGATCTCTGCAAATTGATCAACTCTCTCCATGTCCAGGACATCAAGGGCTGTTGGTCTGGTGGTTATCAAGACTGTGCAGCCCTCCAGTAATATTCCTCTGATCAGATTGGAGACCAGGATGTGGACAGGAAAGCTCTCAACTGGGTCTGATGGGAGTTTCCTTGGTGTGAAGTCCAGTCTGTGTTTGTATTCATTCAGTCCATCAAATATAAAGAGGAGAGATTTGGGTTTCTGCAGGATATGCTTCAGTCTTGAGTCACTGAGATATTTATAGTGCCTTTCAATCAGCCTGGTCAGAGACATCTGTGGTTCTGTCTCTGTGTCTAGTAGGTTTAGCTCCCTGAACTTAAACAGGAACACAAATGCAAACCTCTGGTACTGAGTGCCTCTGGCCCAGTCAAACATGATCTTCTGGACCATGGTGGTCTTCCCAATTCCAGTCACTCCACTGACCAATACAATGTGAGGGTCTGTCTTACTTCCAGGACTCCTCCTAAAAAGCTGCTCAGTCCAGATTCGCTCACATTTCTCTTTTGTCTGCTCCTCTATTAGCTCTGCATGAGTTCTCCCCATCTTCACAAGTTCATGGTGTCTCTCACTGTAGGTTCTTTTGAACTGTTTGATGACCTTCAGCTCTGTGTATCGAGTCTCAAAGCCCACAGCTCTGGTGCATAGATCTGCAGGTGAAGCCTGATCCTGCAGAGTTCTTGTGGATTCAGACACACCACCTCTGTGTGTCTCATGGAGACCTAAAAGTGATAAAGAGATCTCATGAAAAAAGAAAAAAAAAGAATGGACTTTTTGTAGGCTGATTTTGATATTTGGGAGATATCAGCTGATCTGGCATCTTGCAGTCAGGGTCACTGAACTTGAAGAGGTGGCTAACCAGTGATGCAGTCAGAGATAACAGATCTTGCCCAGGTGTCTTTTAGGGTGATAGCATGAATTTGGGAGAAACTTCAAGCAGACAGGTAGAAACAGGTGTGTCAATGTTGGACATGTAGTACACACAAGGCTACAGGTGCACACTGGCCAAGGGCTCCCACCCAGAGGTGAGAGTTACCAACCATTTTCAGGTTTTTGTGGAGCTTGAGGGTGACTCTGACAATTCTGTGGTGGATGAGACCCAATAGGTCACTTGAAAACCAGTCACCTCAGAAAGACAAAAGTAGTGACAGTACAGGACTCAGTCATCAGAGGGACTGAGATTTAGGTTTGTGTTTTTGTGTCAGACTCTTGTAGGGTGTGCTGCCTACCTGATGGACAGTTGGGACACCTCCTTGGAGGGGTGGGTTAGTTCTCATTGGCCATACTGGAACAGAAGACAAATGTGTGGGCAGAGTGACACTTTGACAATCTAGGAGTTAAGTGCCAAACTGAGGAGTGGAGCTGACATGGTGGTCATTTCTGAAGTTCTGACTTTTCCGCACATCAGTCCATATAAGACTGAGGAGATTAGCAAGTTGGGCGGCATGGTGGTGCGGTGAGTAGCTCTGTTGCCTCGCAGTTAGGAGACCCAGGTTTGCTTCCCAGGTCCTTCCTTTGTGGAGTTTGCATGTTCTCCCTGTGCCTGTGTGGGTTTCCTCCGGGTACTCTGGTTCCCTCCCACAGTCCAAAGACATGCAGGTTATGTGCGCTGGCGATTCTAACTTGTCCCTAGTGTGTGCTTGGTGTGTGTGTGTGTGTGTGAGTGCGCACCTGCGGTGGGCTGGTGCCCTGCCCGGGGTTTGTTTCCTGCCTTGCACCCTGTGTTGGCTGGGATTGACTCTAGCAGACCACCGTGACCTTGTAGTTAGGAAATAGCGTGTTGGATAATGGATGGATTAGCAAGTTTAAACAAGTGACTCATCTTGGGGTAGGATAGAAGGGCACAGGTTTATGGGGCATTGAGATGCCCTGTCAAGATGCATTTGATCAGGAGGGACACCAATGTCGAGGTGTGGAGGGTGTTAGGTAGGACATATAAGTAGATAACTCAAAGATCAGGGGGTGAGAGTTTATTAGGGAGATTAGGATAGGCCAGGTTTAAAACATAACATAATTGAATGCACACTACAGTGTAAAAACAAATACAAAAACAGTTCAGAAGTTTCTTCTCAAAGATAAACAGACAAAGGTAATTGAGTAATACATTAAAATTACTGGCTTTACATTCATTAAAAACAATAAACTGTACAAGTCATTCTGTACAACTGAACAAACAGCGGATTGAGAAAGTATTCTGACTCCATCAATTTCTGCAAATTTTACTGTGATCTAGATTTTATTTTAAATAGATCCATTTTGAAATTATTGCCTATCCATCAACACATCGACATCTTGGTGTTTTGTTTGATTCATCACTTAACTTTGAGCTACACATTAGGTCTCTTTCCAAAATTTTCATTCTATCATCTCCATAACATTGCCCACCTCCATCCATTTCTGTCCTTTAATGATGCTCAAACTCTGGTTCATTGTTTCATAATGTCTCAGATGTCGATTACTGTAATTCCTTCTTCATCGGACTCCCTACAAAATCTACACAGAAGCTACAGTATATTCAGAACTCTGCAGCCAGAGTCCTCACCCATACAAAGCATTTTGCTCACATCTCCCCAGTTCTCTCCCAGCTTCACTGGTTACCGGTTCCATCAAGGATTAAATTCAAGATTTTGCTCCTCACCTTCAAAGCCCTACATAACTTTGCCCCCCTCTACCTCACTCAGCTACTAGCTCCTTACACTCCTTGTCGCTCTCTCAAGTATTCGAGCAGTGATCTCCTTACTGTCCCACGGACCAGACTCTCCACCTTGGTAGGGCAGGCAGGTCCTTCAGTGCTATGGCCCCTCAACTCTGGAACTCTCTTCCGCAGTCTATCCAAGTTTGCTCCTCTTTCTGCACTTTTAAATCTCAACTGAAAACTTTCCTCTTCTATGAACTTTTGTCATCTGTGTAATTTTTTTTTTTACCCTGTATGTAAAGCGACCTTGGGTTTGTGAAAGGTGCTCAATAAATGTAACTTGATAATAATAATAATAATAATAATAATAATAATAATAATAAATATTATATTAAACAACAGAGACGGACAGGAGGAGAACATCGACGTGTATACATTACTGTGGAAAAACGAGCAAACGTGAAAGGTGTGGGAGTCGCCATGTGTGTAAAACACAATTTGAATGTAAGGCATCTTCAATTAGATGGTGAGTCACAGCTTAGTGAGGATGTTTGGTACGATGAGACAGCATTAGGGGTCAATGCCTCATATTTGGAGAAGGTTACAGACCACCTAATGACATCAACAATTTCAATTGACATCCTTTTCTAATATTAAAAAGACAAGTTTAAAGGGGGATTTTAAAGTCATTGGAGACTTTTAATTACCCAAACATTAACTGGGGTAACATTACAAGTAACAAAGGACAAGAACAGGAGTGTTTAGACGTAATGAGTGACTGTTTATAACTCCGTATGTTAAATCACTAACTCAGGAGGGAAGCCTGCCTGGATTTGGTATTTGCTAATAATCAGAATACAATTGAAGGAATGGATGTGATTGAACCACTGGGGTCAAGTGATCACAATGTAATACAATTCACAATGTCTTGGGAGAGGACATAGCAGGATGCTAAAAGGGACTTAGAAATAATTAAGAGAAAATAAAAGATGAGACAAAGAGAGTCTTTCAGTATTTTTGTTAATAAAAGAACAGGAGGTGAAGAGTACCAGGAATAGTTGAGGTGAATCTGCTCTAGCCCTTCTTGTCCAGCACCACTGTGTGGTCAGATCAGTCCAGTTTGTTGTTTATATAGACCCCCAGGTACTTGTAACTCTGCACCACTTCCATGTCCCCGCCTGGATGGTGACTGATCTCAGAGGCTCCTTGGCATGCCAGAAATCCAGTACCAACTCTTCTGTCTTACTGATGTTGATCTACATGTGGTTTGTTCCTTCACCACAACACAAGATCCTCCATAAACCTTCTATGCTCCGACTTGTTTCCATTAATAACGCAGCCTATGATGGCGGAGTCATGTAAGATTTTCTGTACGTAGTTAGTGCTGGTATTGTACTGGAGGTCCTTTATGCTGAGAGTAAACAAGAAGAGAGACAGGACAGTTCCTGAGGTACTCAGTATTACACACCTCCATTTCTGACACACAGTCCCTCAGTCTCACAATCTTCTGTCTGTTAGTCAGGTAGTCCAAGACCCAGGAGATTGTGGGGACATCAAGATTCAAAGTCTTTAGCTTTTTCCCCCAGGCAATGAGGCAGAATGGTGTTAAAGGCAATGAAAAAACTCAGAGACCATGATCCTGACTATGGTGACATCTCTGTCCAAGTGGGAGCAGGCTCTGTGGAACATGGAGATGAGAGCATCCTCAAGAGCTACATGTGTCTGATAGGCAAACTGCAGAGGATCGAAATGTTCTGAAACAAGGGTTGGGAGGTGTTTCAGGACCAGCCTCTCAGAGATCTTCATGATGCATGACATTAAAAGAAACTGGTCCGAGGTCCTTGGGATCAGTGGATCACAGCAGCACATATAAGGGACAGCATGGGTTTAGATGAGGAGATCATGTCTCACTAAAAAAGTGAAATTGTATGAGGAAGCAACAAAAGCAGATGACTAGATACGTGTAAATGAAGTGTGAATAATGGGCACAGTCTGTTGGTAGGTACAGAATTGACTCAAACACAAGAAGCAAAGAGATGTTAGGAGAGGAGCTTTATCAGAATTAGATCACCATCATAACAATGGAGTCCCTCAGGGGTCATTATTACATTGAGACAGTGGACAGAAGCCATGAGTAAGGCTAGCAGAAGGTTATATAGCGCCCCCATGTGGAGTACAAGTCACGTTAGGTTATACTAACGCTTTATAACACACTAGTGAGGCCTTGTCTGGAGTGTTGTGTGCACTTTTGGTCTTTGTTATACAAAACGTATATTGCAGCACTAAAGAAAGTCCAGAGATGAGCAACAAGGCTGATTCAGAACTGAGAGGTCTGCACTGTGAGGACAGACTGAAGGAGTTGAACCTTTTCAGCTTAAGTAGATGGAGATGAGATGTCATAAATTAAGTTTTTAATGTTCTGAAAGTAATTTAAATGTCATACAAATATAAACATTTTTCTACACAAAGAGAACAACAGACACATGGAAAAAGTGACCAGCCAGTGTGGTAAAGTGTAGGACTTTAGGACCCTTCAAAGCTGACAATGTTATTTTAGAAAAGATTAGGATTAGGTTAGCCTGTTGAGCTGAATGGCCTGATGTCATCACATTTGTTCTAATGTTCTAACTGATGAGCAGAAGCATAGTCCTGGAGGAGCCAATGACAGGAGACACAAGACCAGTGGCTTACCTTTAATACCATCATCAATGGGAGCGGGCTGGAGACTGGCCTGAATGTCCTTCAAGAGGTCTGGACCTGCAGGGACAACAAGAGAGACAGAAGAGACAATTACAGCAGTTAAGGGGCAAATTAACAAAAAGAGTGAGTACAGTGAGGTATACAGAAAAAATATCAAAAACTAACAGACTGCTGCTAACGTGGACTTCGTTTGGCACCAGTGAAGAGTTAACATTTGAAAGCAAAGAGCAAACCACCAATTTGTGTCCGTATTGGGAGGTCTGCAATTAATTGCCCAGGAAAGAACACCCAGGAAATGACATACTAGACAGCAAAAGGATCAGTAGATGTATTGTGTGTTTATCATGCAGAGGAAAGCAGGAGACGAACTGGAAAACAGAAACTCTTTACTGAGACCTGAAGGGTACAATAAGCTTCTAGTGGATCTGAAGATAAAACATCTGAAGAAAAAAACATGGATGAGCATGAGTGTGAATATCAGGGGCATCTAAAGCTGATGTTTAAACACACCGACCTGAGGGTGTGCCAAGATCAGGAGTGTCGGAAAAAAACACAATCGGTGACTTCCTGTTAAAGAAAGAAAAATATATTACTGATCATCCAGGTGGCAGTAGGTGTAGGCTTATAAAATGTAGAAGAAGAGACATGCAAGTCAAATGTGCGGTCATGACAGGTGGCACACAGGTGACAGTAGCACACCAGTTACTAAACAGTATGGTGGGACCACTGACCCCTTTAAAGACTTTAAGACACAAAAAATAAAAAATCTGAGAAACTGCATTGACGGCCATCAAGCAGATGTCTCGGTGTAAGTGATGGACCTGACAGTTGTTAGTCCAGTGGCCTACAGACAGTAATGTTGTGTTTTGTGGTCCTGTGTCTCTCACTCTGTCTCCTTTTGTTGATTTGCACACATTCAGTGTTTCCCTGTCACACAGAACTCTATTAACTCACCACGCTCTGTCACCTCCTCCAGTATTCTTGGCAGGTTTGGTGATGGAAATCGCACAAGTTCTTCAGCCAGCGCCTCCCACAGGCTCACCAGTATCACACTGTCCCTCTTCATTATGTCACTGATGAAGGACTCCACGCCTAGTCGCCCTTCACACTTTTCTTTGGCTTTGAACCTCTGAAAGAAAAGCAAGTTATCAGAGGGCAAGTTTAGAAAAGACTACTGAGGGAGCAGAGCAGAGTAGTCAGTAAGGGTTTGATGCCCTCAAAATAACAGAAAGACCTGCTATGGAAAGTCAGGCAGTCTCAGATGATTCTCCTCAGCTAACCATCTCTGCTCACTTCTCTGTGTCTCGTACTGACAGGAAGACCTGCCTACCTTGGCCTCATTGTTGGTGAGGATGTTCTTGGTGGCCAGGTTCTGCAGGATACTCGTGATGTCGTATTCAATCACATAGGCCAGATAGGGCTTGTAGAACTCGGTGATCTTGAGGAGATCCTCATGAGAGAAAGTGTGTATTACTTTAGGAAACTTCTGTGTTAAACCTGAAATGGAAAGAAAAAACATGAAACTTCAAAGATACAAATGTTTTGGAGGCTCGGGGATCAGAATTCAGTCTGACATGACTGCTTATCTCAATCCTAAGTAGTGGCCTCACAGTAAATTTGAGGGAACAGCATCGACGACAGGCTGGACTGGTCTCATAATGCACACGAGTTGCTGAATATAAGAAAGGACAAAGCAGACCCTTTTTACTGAGGAGACTCTGCTCCTTAAATGTGGGTAGTGACATCCTTTACATGTTCTACAACTCTATGATGGCCAATGTGGCTTGCTCAGTCAGTAATTTCACTTCAAGAGAAGTCAACAAGATAATCAATAAAATGATTAAGAAGGCACTCAATCACTGGTAAAACAGCGTAGGTTTGGAGGAGTGGATCTCTGATGCAATGAATGAGTTCTAATTTCCAAGGCTGAATGAGATCACTGTAGTGTGGTCAGCTTCCAGCTCCAAAAGAAATGCTCATACCTGACTTTAAAGGAAAGAACGGCCTGTGGCAATCAAACTGAATCAAAGTCCCTTCCAGTTACAGATCCAGTGCTTAGCCAGAGTTCCATTTTGGGTTACAAGCCTAAAACACTGTGGAATAAAAATGACATATCTCCTTGTTATTCTAAGGGTTAACATGTGGCCTGTCATCAGCTGGACTGTTGAACAAGAATCTTCTCTGTGCTTCAAATGCAAACTGCTTTTTTAAGAACTCCTGCTTTTGTGTTAAAATAGCTGTATGACTTATTAGCTATAAGATGATTTACGACTTATGTTAAAAAGAGGAACAACTCCTTCAGCGGCTTACAATATAAGGAGCTGACTGGGGACTGTAAGGGGGGGGCTTCTCTCTGGCTTGCAAGCAGAGAACTCACAACTATTCATCTGTTGCCAATAAAAATTGTTGATTGAATGATGAAACTCCTGTCATCCTTAGCGTATTTCTTCCACAACACAATGTCCTTCTGGTTACCTTGATTTGTGACGGTGTCTCCACAGACATGTCAGCTCATCCTTGAATTATGTCTTCATTCTCAAATGCACTACAGAGCTGACCACAATGAAGGTAGAGCTGCAATTTTGCTCTTCATTTTACTGTTCAGGTGGTGGTATTGCAGTCAGCCTTCTGCTCCTCTTCTTATTCTGATTAATTATTAGGCCTCATGTGCCACAGAAAGCCAAGCCAAATGGGACAATGCCACCTTGCCCTATAGTGGAGTATAGCTGCTGGCACTCATCCCACCCAACCTCTACAGTTCAGCAGTAAATTCGTTTTTTCCCCCACATAGGACCCCAACACTTTCATCAGTATATCTGTGTGCATTATGATTTTGTAAAGTTTGTAACTGTATTTTTCCTGTGAACTTGTTACAGCACTCTAAGCCAGCACTCCATGAAGAGCGCCATACAAAATAAATGGAATTGAACTGAACTAGCGACTTCCACAACATCTGCCTATCAGTTTATATCCGATTACTGAGGTGCTGTTGGTTGGCTCCTCCCATGTTTGAAGAGTGTGGTGTGTGACAATTCAATGAAATGTGATTCTGATGCATCCAATCAGCGTGGTCTACTATTTTTCCCTGTCATTATCTCAGCCAATCAAAATGAACACAGAGGAGTATTGGAGATGAGGCACAATTGCCAGAGTTGACTTTTGGAGGTAACATCTCTCTCTCTCTATATATATATCTATATACATACACACACATACATACATATATACACAGTCGATTCCGCTTAATCGGGACACCGGTTAATTGGGGCAGCCGTTTATTTGGGCCAAATTGTAAAGAACAAATCCGGACAGTGTAATTGTAGATGTTTTCCATTCGGTTATTTGGGCCACCATTGTGGCTTATTAGGACAGGAGTCACTGGCTGTTTTAAAGCCGAGATGGGTAAGATTAAAATGAAAGAGCTCAGTTCAAAGTAAAGTTTCCAAGAATCCCACAAATGAAAGATAAAATTAGGAGTCCCGTTAAGCCTCGGGAATGCCTGCAAGGAGCAAGAGAAGGGTTGAGCCAGTGTTATCTTTAGGAGCTTCTTGGTCATTTGCTTCGGGAGCTCCGAAAGTCGTGTTTGAAACGTGAAGTGGTGCTGAAGACATTTTGTACGCTGAACTTTGACGCCACCTTTTTGGTAAGTGATAATAAGCAGCAATTTTTTTACCACTTGTTTTAAATTGAGTCATGCAAATCGCCTGAAAAATTACGAATTCCATGACTGTTGATAGAATTCTTTTCTTATTTTCATTCATGATAGGGTGCCGCTGTTAGGATGCCACGGAAAGACCTAACACTCCCCGAAAAAATTGACTTGTTTGATAAAATCAAAAACCAAGCGCCTAACACAAGCACCCGTATGCTGGAGAAGATAACGGGCATTCCGAAATCAACAATTTCGCGTGTTCTAAAGAACGAGCAGAAATTGAGAGGTGAATGGGCATTGCGAGAAAATGCACATGGAACATCCCGTAAACGGAAGTGTGAAGGCAAGGAACCAGAAGTTGAGGACGCTCTTAATCAGTGGTTCGCTAAGGTGACTACACGTGACGTAGCTGCACGAGGTGTGCGTATCAGTGTGCCTATTCTGAAAGCGAAGGCAGAGGATTTAGCTGAAAAGTTGGGTCATGACGAATTTAAGGCAACAGATGGATGGTTGTCTAGATGGAAATCTAGGCATGAAATTAAGTTCAAGAAAGCACATGGTGAAAAAGGCAGTGCTGATGCTGACGGCGCTGAAAAGTAGAAATCCAGTAAATTACCCGAGTTGCTTCAGCAGTTTTGTGCAGATTACATTTACAATGCCGATGAAACTGGCCTGTATTATTGTGCAACACCTGACGGTTCGCTGTGCTACAAACACGAAACACTAGTGTGTTCCAAGAAAGCAATGGATCGTGTAACTGTTATGCTGTTCTAACATGTCAGGAAGTGATAAAAGGAAATTGTTAGTTATAGGTAAAGCGCTAAGCCTCGATGCTTTAAGGGGCTTAGAATGGATGGATTGCCAGTTCTGTACCATGCAAACAAAAATACATGGATGACTTCTGAAATTTTTTCAAAGTGGTTGTCAGAATGGGATGTGGAATTGCTGCACAAGTCGAAAAAAATTCTGTTGCTTCTTGATAATTGTGCGGCTCACCCTCACTTAGATTATTTGAAAAACATTCAATTGGAATTTCTACCTCCTAACACCACATCCATCCTGCAACTAATGTATATGGGAATCATAAAAAATGTGAAAATTTTGTATCGAGGCAAATTGGTGAGCTACATTCTGGAAGCAATCGAAGAAAATCTGCTGCAAGAAAGTTCAACAGCTACAGATGTTAGTGGGAAGATTAACATATTGCAGGCAATACAATTTGTTGCTGACAGTTGGCGAGAAATAAGCCAAAGCACTACCCAAAACTGTTTTGCCCATTGCGGTAGGAAGAACTCTGAGCAGTCGGAGACACGAACTGACAGCAACTATGTTAATGAAACGACTTTGCAGGTGCAAAGTGTGGAAAATTATGAGGAATTTATCAGCCATGATGAAAACATCGAGTGTTACAAAGAAAATGAAGATTGTGATGACGCGATCGTTGAGAAAATTGCATTCTGCATTAGATGCATGCGCTGATTTTGTGCAATGCAAGTACATAAAGAGAACAAGACAAAGCAAAATTGACGGCTTTCTTAATAAACAGGATTAACTATCAGTAACCACATACATGAATCGACTAGCAAAATACCCGCGCTTCGCAGTGGAGAAGTAGTGTGTTAAAGAAGTTATGAAAAAGAAAAGGAAACATTTTAAAATAACGTAACATGATTGTCAATGTAATTGTTTTGTCACTGTTATGAGTGTTGCTGTCTATATCTATATACACACACACACACACACACACATAAACATACATATACATATATACATATAAACATATCTACATATACACATATGTACACATACACATCTACATATATATACTGTACATATATATATACATATGGATGGACCGAAACATAATGTCTCCGAGGTGTTCTACTGGTTTTAGGTCAGGTAAGAGTGAGGCCCCGTCAATGATATCTACTCCATCATTCCGGAACTGCCTGAATACTCTCGCCACATTAGACCAGACATTGTCGTGCACCAGGAGAAACCCAGGACCCACTGCACTAGCACAGGGTCTGACAATGGGTCCAAGGATTTCATCCCAATACCTAATGGCAGTCAAGGTGCCATTGAATAGCCTGTAGAGGTCTGTTAGTCCCTCCATGAATATGCCTCCACAGACCATCACTGACCCACCATCAAACCAGTCATGCTGAACGATGTTACAGGCAGCACAACGTTTTGCATGGCTTCTCCAGACCCTTTCACATCTGTCACATGTGCTTAGGGTGAATCTGCTCTCATCTGTGAAAAGCACAGCGCGCCAGTGGTGGCTTCATGGGACATGGAGTCCACCACAGCCCGTTGGGAGATGGGGTGGCTGCTAGGGGTGCCTGCGGGAGAGCCCGCCACATCGGACGACTTATCAGCCCCACCCGGAGGTGCAATTAAGACCAGCTGGTCAGGCACCTGGAGCACTTCCGGGTGGGCTATAAAGCAGGCAACCTCCCTCCATTCGGGGCCAGAATCGGGAGGAAGAGGACGAGGTTGCCTGGGAGGAGTGGTGGTGGCAGAGAGAGGGTTGTGAAGAATTGTGCTTTGTGCTTTGGAACTGTGTTTGTGCCTGTGGGACACGGTGAAGATGTGCCTCACGGCTGAAGAAAAAAAGAATAAAGCCTGTGTGTTTTATACACGTGCCTCTGCGTGGTCTGTGCCGGGTCGGGCGCTATACAGTGCCTTTTCTACAACATATATATATATATATATATATATATATATATATATATATATATATATATATATATATATATATACATATATATATATATACATATATATATATATATATATATATATATATATATATATATATATATATATATATATATATATATATATATATATATATATATATATTATGAGGGAGGCGTTCAGGTAAAAAGATTGGTTTGTAAATATATACATTGTTCAGATATTTATATCGGTTCAGATACATTGGTTTTAATACATCCATTCAGATATATATTTTGGTTCAAATACAGTATATACATTGGTTGGGATGTATTGGTTGAGATATATACATCGGTTTGAATACATCCGTTCAGATATATACATTGGTTTAGATACATTGGTTGAAATATATATAAATTGGTTTGCATAGATCTGTTCTGATATATATACATCGGTTCAGATACATCCGTTCTGATATATACATTGGTTGGGATTTATGGGCAGGCTAGCGGTCACCCATGTTTAGCATCTCCCTTTTGCTTCATCATTGCTTCAACACTGTTGTAATTATTGTGAACATTTTATACAAGCAGCATATGCTTGTCTGTCGCGTTTTGTTTCGTAAGCCCTATTTGTTTTGGGTCCTCGATTTCAAAGCACTTTTTCTCCTTTCATTATTTAAAACACTCGCGCAGATACCTGCCTCTTTAGCCTCGCTCCGTCCCGCCCCGGCTCATTGTACCCGCCTCACTCGCTCCCTCTTGTCCCTCCCATGACAGATTCTTCTCAAAAGCTGAGTTACCAGGAAGCATTGAATGCAACGCAGTACCTCCCATGTTTTCACCTCAACAGACGCTGGTTTATCATTGACCAAAGCCGCCCGGTGATTTCTGTTATTCCGTATTGGCAGCATTTCATTAAAGGGCGATCTGGTTCAGCAAGGAACTTAGTCCTGTTTGCTGAAAGGATGTTATGGAGGAAAACACTGGAATAGCGCTGTTTCTTCTGAATGTTTATCAGTGATCAGGGACCAGAATGATCAGAATATTCCTGCTTCACAAATAAGTGATGTCTGTTTTTATTGTAAAACTGAGAAAACCACACACACGTGTACACAACACAAATACTCAAACTCACACATCGTGGGTCGCACATACTGCTGATTAAGTGTATCTGTCACGGACGATCATTTTTTTTCACCCAATAAAACTTTAGTTCGTCAAAGTTAGAAAGCAGCGCGATGATTTCTATTATTCCTTATTGGCAGCATTTAATTTAAAGATGATTCACTTCAACAAGGTGAAAGAGTCTCTTATTTTGATAGGGCGATCTTTTTTTAGGCTTAAGCATTTTTGATTGACTTACAAAAGAAAATAGCTATTACTTACCCGTAGTGCTCAAAATTATAATGCGCGTATCTAAAAGGAAGAGGTGGTGGTAAGATTGCTGACTCGCAGTTAAATGATCACTGGTTTGTGTCCGGGGGGCTTCCTTTCTGTTGTTTTATTTATTTACTTATTTATTTTTAAAAATTGCTTTGAGTAGTAAGAAATGTAAGGAATTAATAACAATAATAATAATAGTATTATTATTATTATTATTATTATATGTGTGAATGCATGATCAAATTCAGCCGCTGCGTAGTGGGGTATGAATAAGGACAATACCACGAGTTCATTGAAATAATTACACAGCAAGGTGCACACAATGCAAACATAATGTGTATATTATTGAAGTAAAGGTTCATATAAATTAATTATATTCAACTTTTTAACAAGTTGAGAGATGTCAACTGGTTAAAATGCACGAAATTATACATGTATTGCTTTATAGTCCACACATAGTGTATGTATATTATTAAAATAATGATGTAAAATTCCTATAAAATGGTATAGAATCTGCGTCGTAGACTTATTTTGTGTCAAATTTCTTCAAAGAAGTTTTAATTAGTTTGCTTTAAAAAATCTTACGGCAAACATGTGAACCGTTGAAAATCACTGATCTTAATTTGTTTTAGCGCATGCTCCGTGCAAAATGCTGTCATATCTGTTAATAAACATGCACGCGCATGTCCTGATGTCTGCGTTCTAAGGCTGCAGGTAAATTAAACGCTATTGACGTTTTACTGGGGTGCTCTGTGATTGAGGGCGGACAGTAAACTTTGGTAAAATGATGAGCTCGTTAAAATAAATGTAGCAATCCATTGTCATGCTATAAGTGACAGCTTGCTCTTAAACATTTACACAGGTGGTTTTTCCTGGGAATAAAAAAGGGGGGAAAAATCCACGGGAAAGGTTTTGTTGTTGAACTCAAATTTCACCTCCGCCATGTGAGCCATTAAAACTATTGGAATGAAATATACAGTAGTTCTATATAAATAAATAAATAAATTTCCTATCACACCCACCCTTTCACCTCCTGTACATTGGAGAGGATTCTCATTTTCACAGCAGGTGCAATTATCCTATAAAACACATAGGAGTTCTGTGCACCGTTTTCATGGGAGATTAAAACTCATCAAATGTATTTAAAAAACTTTTAGCAGCCTGTGGCATTCCTTATCTGCTGTGGTCCATTACAAAATGAACACCAGGCAGTTAAAATTGTGCACAGTTTCTTTAATAAGTCTATTAGACAGTCTTTTATAACGTTTTCATATCGAGTGTGTCTCTTAATCCCTTCTAGCAGAGGAGACACTTATTTCCACAGCTTGGTCTATGCTGTAGAAATGCGTGCCCCCGTCTTCTGCTTGTAAATTAACACTGGAATTACAAAACTGTCCATAGTTTATTTAAAGAGATTGAAGGAAGTCTTCTATATCACTTTTTGTTTACTATGTCCTTACTCATCCACTAATTAAAAAAAATCAAGCTTACACTGTCTTTTTAAGTATGTCTATGAAAATCGCTGTGAGTAGCCAGAAAAATGCTATATAAATGTAATATATTATTATTATTATTATTTTGGTTTTTTAAATCCAAATAAACCTGATAGGACTTCTTCCAGGATATGTGCCACTCTAGGGTACCAACAAAGTCAAACGGATTAGGACATTTTGTGATCAGTTTGTTAAGCAAAATATAAGTTTTCATCATCTTCTCATTTCTAATTTGGCATTTCAGGATACAGTACAGTATATACTGCAAATATACATTTAAATTGTAACCGCTGATAATTATTTACTCGTGTGCTTGCTTTTCCATAAAACAGCATCAATATGTGCACAAAGTATAAGTGATAAAACACACAAATTCTGACATTAGCATGACTGTTGAAGGAAAAACATGTATTAGAAAGTATTCTATGGAGTTTTCATAAATTAATCATTAACCTTTTGAGGTTTCTTGATATATTTTGTAATCAGGTTTTTAAAATTTTTTGGGGTTTTTACTGCCACTTCACAGATCAACAATCCCCAACATGGTCACTGTCAGAATAAGTCTTTTAACTTTTTTCCTGTGTCCATTAATACATTTTCTTGGTTTCACTACCCATCTGAAAGAGTTGGCATCAGGTTGGGTGGCACTTTTAAACTGTAGTAGTATGAGCGAGCGTCAGTGTGGTAAGCACTAGTTTGGCATTTCTTTCCAAGCCTGTAAATCTCTTTTTAAATGGGTGGCTTGGATAGAGGACAATACTAACAATTTTCAAGGCTATATTAAAACAATACTAAAAGATATTTGTGTATGGGTGTTGTTGTGCCCCATGTTGTAAGTGTTAGATCCATTGAAGAAGTCAACTTAAACAAAGAAAAGGTACATTTTGCAGGTTTGTTTGAAGTGTTTTACATTATAACCATATTTTTAATTGCTGCATGAATATAATTTTTTCAAGAGGATGACCTTTACTATTGTCAAAAAAGACAAGCAGAGCAACAGGAGGAATATGAAAGTTATTTGTTGAGTTTAGGAGACAAAGGATACTTGTAAGGAAGTTCATGCCAGTGCTATTGGTGTACATTCTGGAATTTATAAAACTGCTGAAATTATTTCAAAAAAATGTTACTGGCTTGGTTTTATGCTGACATTAAAATGGCTATGTTTTCTGATAATTATAATCATTATTTTAATTAAAAGACTATAATTGTCAGAACAGATTCAATACAATGTTTTAATATCTCAGTTGCTGTTTGTCGGACTCTTTAATTGACTTGTCCTACAAATGTGGATATTTGGTACTTCATTTGACAAATAATATAAATTTTTCCAAGTCTCATATATTTCAGATAGATAGATAGAACTTGTACTCTAAGGGAAAATGTGCTTTTTTTTAACAGAGGCTGAATGAATAAATAAATTAATATTAATATAATGAAAAAACAGCCAATCCAATAACAATTGTCTAATGTTCATTCTGCAAGCAACAGTTGAAGCTCACAACTCTGACAAAAAAGCTCAGCTGTAGAAGTGAGTGTCCCTGTGAGTGGAGAGGACAGTGGGACACAGTAGACTTGAAAGTGATGTAGAAGACTTTCATCAATCTTTTACCATGGATTTCAGATAATATTAGTTATCCAGGGTTCATTTTGAAAGCAGCAGACAGGGTGCACACAAGCCCATGGATCTGCTCCAGCCATGGAAATGAGTGTTCCCTGTAGGGGATAGGATGCAGACACATAGTGGAGAAGATTATATAGAAAACTATACATACAACCTTTTAAAATCAATTTTACATATTTTTAACTATCCGGTGTTCATTTTGTAATCAGCAGTCAGAGGGCACACATTTTACGGCTCTGCAGCAGCCATGGAAAACGAGCGTACCGACCAGTGGATGAGACATGCGTTGTCATTCCAATAGTTTTAATGACTCACATGGCGGAGGTGAAATTTGAGTTCAACAGGCCACTTTTTTCCCCCTTTTTTATTCCCAGGAAAAACTACCTGTGTAAATTCGTTAAAGTAGTCAATGACTTGCGGGTAAATGCAGACAGAGGCCATTTATCTGTTCTCATCCTCTTAGATCTGAGTGCTGCATTTGACACCATTGATCATAATATTCTTAGAAATCGCCTTAGTCAATGGGTGGGCCTCTCTGGCAGTGTCTTAAATTGGTTTGAATCCTACCTGACAGGGAGAAAATATTTTGTTAGTTGTGGGAATTACAACTCGAAGACACATGATATCCGATATGGTGTTCCACAAGGCTCTATCCTGGGTCTGCTGCTCTTCTCAATCTACATGCTTCCGTTAGGTCAGATTATCTCAGGGCACAGCGTGAGCTACCACAGCTATGCTGATGACACACAGCTGTACTTATCAATAGCACCTGATGACCCCGATTCTATTGATTCACTGACACAATGTCTGACTTGTATCTCAGAATAGATGAATAGCAACTTTCTCAAGTTAAATAAAGAGAAAACTGAAATCTTAGTGATTAGCAATAATGGATACAATGAGGCTATTAGAAATAAACTGGATACATTAGGATTAAAAGTCAAGACGGAGGTAAAAAGCTTAGGGGTGATTGTTGACTGTAATCTGAATTTTAAATCACATATTAATCAGATCATTAGGACAGCATTTTCTCACTTAAGAAACATAAGTAAAGTTAGACCTCTTATATCACTGAAAGATGCTGAGGAATTAGTTCACGCGTTTGTTTTCAGTCGACTAGATTACTGTAACGCACTCCTCTCAGGACTACCCAAAAAAGATATAAATCGTTTGCAACTAGTGCAGAATGCAGCTGCTAGAATCCTAACTAGGAAAAGAAAATCCGAACACATTTCTCCAGTTTTAATGTCACTACACTGGTTACCTGTGTCATTCAGGATTGACTTTAAAATTCTGCTTATGGTTTATAAAGCCTTAAATAATCTCGCCCCATCTTATATATCGGAATGTCTGACACCTTATATTCCAAATCGTAACCTCAGATCCTCAAATGAGTGTCTCCTTAGAATTCCAAGAAAAAAACTTAAAAGAAGTGGTGAGGCGGGCGGCCTTCTGCTGCTATGCACCTAAAATCTGGAATAGCCTGACAATAGAAATTCACCAGGCTAATACAGTAGAGCACTTTAAAACACTGCTGACAACACATTACTTTAACATGGCCTTTTTATAACTTCATTTTAATCGTAATTTAACTTAATCCTGATACTCAATGGCCCAGTTTCCCGTTAAGGGCTTAAAATAAACCAGGACTAGGCTAATTCTACTTAAATTAATCCACACTAAACAACTGACTTTCTGAGATGTTGCTTAAGTTTGGATTAACTAGTTCTAGACTACAGAGTCTCAGATTAAGGTAATCAAGGACAAGTGAGATCATCTTTTGGAAACCCGATTAGATTAATGGCATGCACATGTGGCTAAGGAGAGGTTGCTATAAAAACCTGGTATGGCATACTTGTAATTCATTAGTCTTAAGGAGTGTGTGGAACAGGAGTCATTACACTTAACCAAAAAATGGATAAAGACAAAAGAAAACACTCAAAACACTTCAGTGAATTTGAGAAGACCCTTTTTAAACAAATTGTATCAAACTATCCTGTAATTGAAAACAAACAGCATGATTCAGGTACAGAAAACAAGAAGAAGAAAGCATGGATTTCCATATTGAATGAATTCAACTCAAAAGAAAAAGTAACCAAACGGACACTCCAACAAGTTCAGGTATGATTTATTGTTGCCCCATTCTTACAAATCAGTAAATTATAAATGTTTTCATCAATGAAATGTAAAAGAAAACAATATTATGTAGAACTCCAACTTCAGAGTGTATATTATCTTGTAAAGGTCCTGTGGAAAAACATAAAAATAAACCTGAAAAAAACAACTGCTGCTACGCGTCAAGAGCGTTTCAAGACAGGTGGGGGACTTCCAGTTCCACCAGACACAGAGGAGTTGGGGGACTTGTTGGCTGGGATTATTGAAAGTCAGCAACCCTGGAAGGTATTCCAGATGATGACCATTTGGACAGTTCAGGTGAGGAATCTTTCAAAAACTCATTTGATAGGACATGTCTCATTTACAGTAACGTGTTATCCCATCCAACATACAGTAATTAAATGCAAGTCATGTCTTGTAACAAAAATGACGTAATGACCTTTATTGTTGAAGTCAAATGTAATACTAGATTTTTTCTTCCATACAAAGATGACCTGATCTTCACCCAGGACTTGGGGGGCGCATGGAACAGTCAAGAGGCTCAAATGAATCCATCAGCAGCCAGCACCAACATGCAGCAGCATCCAGTCTCCTGCAGTAGCATTAGTCAGCATCCAGCAGTCTCTAATCCAGGCAGCAGGTCAAGAGGGAAAAGGATGACCATTCATGAGAAACTTGCCATAGAGTTCCATGAATGGAAATTAAAATATTTAAAAGAAGAACATGAAGTCAAAATGAAAATTCTTCATCTTGAGTTGTCTATGAAAGAGAGAGATGAAGCAGCAGCAGTGTCAATTGTCTTTGGAACCAAACCTCAGTTAAATAAAAAAAATTTCCTGAAATTTTTTACCTGTCTATGCCAATCATTTATGTATCATTCAAGGCACATTTATGAGAAGTGCTGCAAAGCAAAAGCATCTCTGTAAGCAAGTCCATTTCTGTCATTGGCTAGCTCAGGGATGGGGACATGTTGGTCATCATCATCTTCAATATCAGGGTCTGGGCAGCCGCACCGTTTAAGAAAATTATGAAGCACTGCTGTTGCAATAATAACAATGCAGCACCTCCTAGGTTCAAACCGCAGTGTATTTCGGAGACCCTGGAAACGATTCTTCCATACACCAAACATGCACTCTATTAGCCCTCTGGTGAGAATGTGAGCTTGGTTATAGCGCTGTTGCTCTGGTCTGACTGGATGGGGATAAGGGGTGAACAAGAAGTTTGTCTGCACATACCCACTGTCACCAAGTAGAATTCCAGAGTGTTGTCTTGCTTCAAACTGAGTATATAAAGAGGAGTTGTGGAAAATCCTTGAGTCATGAGTTGAACCTTTCAGCGTGCAACAATATTGGAGAACTGCATAGTGGGAGTGCACACTCCTTGTACATTTACTGAAAACCAGTTTTTACGATTTCTGAATTCCTCAGCATCTGCTGTAGAGGGACACTTGATGGGAATGTGGCAGCCATCGATACAACCAATGACTCCAGGGAAGTTCCCATATTCATAGAAATCTACCTTGCAGGTGGCCTGTTCAGCAGCATTTGGGAACTTGATGAAATCCTTTTTCAGTTCACATATAGCACTGCAGACTTTGTGTACTATTTTGCACACTGTTGATTCACCTACACCACACAAATCCCCAGTTTCCCGATGGTAAGTTCCACATGCCAAAAACCTTAAGGTAATTAATATTTGTAAGGAAAGAGAAATAGGGGTGCCTCTGACTAAGTCACCTGTAAGCTTGGGCTGCAGCAAACCAATTATTTCTGTTGCATTTTCCTTTGACATACGGAAACGGTCAAGAAAATGTAAATCATCAAAATCATTTAGTGGGTTGCTCCTGTCTTTTAGCAACCTTCTTTCTGGTCTTGGTGGTGGTCTCTTACTGTCATTGAAATAGTCAAGGTAATCCATTTTTTGCTACTGTGGACGTGAGCCTTGAGGCAAGCAGTTTTTAATCTGAGGTTAAACCTGCTTCTGACCAGGTTTAATTTAAGACTTAATTTAGATCTGGATTAGGTCTAATTCTACTTCTAGAAATCCAATTGTTTAAGTCAAGACTAGTGCAAGTCTGAGACTTGTAATCCATGTGTGAGAAAGCTACTTCAATAAATCCAGGTTTAAAATGACATTTAGTCTACGACTAGGCTTAATCCTCGTACGGGAAACCGGCCCAATATGTTCAATCTCCGCAAAATAACTATTCATGGTGGCTCTAAAATCTGTACTGACCCCTACTCTCTCTTCTGTTTCTTTTTCCGGTTTCTTTGTCGTGGTGGCCTGCGCCACCTCCACCTACTCAAAGCTTCATGATGCTCCAACAATGATGGATGGATTAAAAGGCAGAACTCTACATGACCATCTTCATCAAGCCCTTCCATGAGAACCCTAAATCCAAAGAGGACTGTTTCATTTATATTAGGTAGAATGCCCAGAGGGGACTGGGCGGTCTCATGGTCTGGAATCCCTACAGATTTTATTTTTCTCCAGCCGTCTGGTGTTTTGTTTTTTCTGTCCCCCCTGGCCATTGAACCTTACTCTTATTCGATGTTAAATGTTGATTTATTTTGTTTTATAATTGTGTCTTTCATTTTTCTATTCTTTAATATGTAAAGCACTTTGAGCTACTGTTTGTATGAAAATGTGCTATATAAATAAATGTTGTTGTTGTTGTTGTAAATGTTTAAGAGCAAGCTGTCACTTATAGCGTGACAATGGACTGCTACATTTATTTTAACGAGCTGTCTTTTAAATGTCTTTGTAAAGTGTAACTGGGTGTCGAGCAATGTATTATTGTTACTGATATTTTACTAAATCTTACTATCCACTTTTCTTTGTTGATGAGCCCCGTTGAAGAATTTTTTGGTAACAGAACAGTAAACACGCCAAAACGACTGAAAACACAACTGACGACTGGTATTTTTTGATATCATTTTAACAAAGTTTACTGTCCACCCTCAATCACAAAGCACCCTGCAGTAAAACGTCAATAGCGTTTAATTTACCTGCAGCCTTAGAACGCAGACATCAGGACATCGCTGCACGTGCGTGTTTACTAACAGACATGACAGCATTTTGCACGGAGCGTGCGCTAAAACAAATTAAGATCAGCGATTTTCAACGGTTCACATGTTTGCCGTAAGATTTTTTTAAAGCAAACGAATTAAAAACTTCTTTGAAGAAATTTGACACAAAATAAGTCTACGCAGATTCTATACCATTTTATAGGATTTTTATATCATTATTTTAACAATATACATACACTATGTGTGAACTGTAAAGCAATCATGTATAATTTTGTGCATTTTAACCAGTTGACATCTCTCAATTTGTTAAAAAGTTGTTTATAATTAATTTATATGAACCTTTACTTCAGTAATATACACATTATGTTTGCATTGCGTGTGCACCTTGCTGTGTAATTATTTCAATGAACTCGTGGTATTGTCCTTATTCATACCCCACTACAGCGCTGAATTTGATCATGCATTCACATTATAATAATAATAATAATAATAATAATAATAATAATAATAATAATAATAATACAATTGTTATTAATTCCTTAAGTTTTTATAGCGCCTTTCTTACTACTCAAAGCAATTTGTAAAAATAAATAGGTAAATAAATAAAATAACAGAAAGGAAGCCCCCCGGACACAAACCAGTGATCATTTAACTGCGAGTCAGCAATCTTACCACCACCTCTTCCTGTTAGATACGCGCATTATAATTTTGAGCACTACTTTTTATTTTATACTGTCATAAACAAATTACATCAAAAGTTTTTTTAAAAAGCCAATTTGAAGCAAAGAGGGTAAGTAATAACTATTTTCTTTTGTAAGTCAATCAAAAATGCTTAAGCCTTAAAAACGATCGCCCTGTCAAAATAAGAGACTTTTTCACCTCGTTGACGTGAATCATCTTTAAATTAAATGCTGCCAATAAGGAATAATAGAAATCACCTCGCTGCTTTCTAAATTTGACGAACAAAAGTTTTATTGGGTAAAAAAAATGATCTTCCGTGACAGATACACTTAATCAGCAGTATGTGCGACCCACGATTTGTGAGTTTGAGTATTTGTGTTGTGTATGCGCGTGTTTGGTTTTCTCAGTTTTACAATAAAAATAGACATCAGTTATTTGTGAAGCAGGAACATTCTGATCAATCTGGTCCCTGATCACTGATAAACATTCAGAAGAAACATGGGTAGTGACCGAAAGAACGAGATCGCGAATACAAGCGGCTGAAATGAGTTTCCTCCGCAGGGTGTCTGGGCTTTCCCTTAAAGATAGGGTGAGAAGCTCAGTCATCCGGGAGGGGCTCAGAGTAGAGCCGCTGCTCCTCCGCATCGAGAGGAGTCAGATGAGGTGGCTCGGGCATCTGATCAGGATGCCTCCTGGACGCCTCCCTGGTGAGGTGTTCGGCACGCCCAACCGGGAGGAGGCCCGGGGAAGACCCAGGACACGCTGGAGGGACTATGTCTCCCGGCTGGCCTGGCAGCGCCTGGGATTCTCCCGGAAGAGCTGGAAGAAGTGGCGGGGAGAGGGAAGTCTGGGCCTCTCTGCTTAGCTGCTACCCCGCGACCCGACCTCGGATAAGCGGAAGAGAATGGATGGATGGATGGATATATATATATATATATATATATATATATAAATATTTATATATATATATATATATATATATAATATTTTATATATATATATAATATATAAATATATATATATATATATATATATATATATATATGTATATATATATTTTATATAAATATTAATATATATATATATATATATTATATATATATATATATATATATATATATAAAAAATCCAATGTCTGTCTGTCTGTATGTTTGTCCACTTTTCACAACAGAACTACTTAACGGATTTAGATTTAGTTTTTTTTCTATAGTTTGCTTGCGGTACCGATTTATTTGTGTGAATCCGAGAGACATGCAGCGGGCTGAAGGGAGGGGGCGGGGCCTGCTCACTCATGTGCCAGCCTTGGGGCGTTTCTTACCTCTGTTTAGCTAGCAAATGAGAGAACTACTTAACGGATTTAGATTATTGTCAGATTTCCTCCTTGTCCTTTGCAACATCCCTCATGAGCAACACGACATTACTGCAATGAGGAAAGTGAGGACCTCACCCTGTGCCTGCTATTGTCCATCAGAAAGTCTTCTCCAAGGCCAAAGATGTCCCACGTTAAACCCAACAGATGTGTGGACTGTGATTAACATTACATCTGAGAGCTAAAGATGTCCAACAAGATAACAGCTCAGTCAGTACCACTGGAATTTGAATAACTGTTCATATGAACGTTAAGCTTGGTCAAATCTCAATACAATTTATTTGAAATGTAGGGGCATTTGCCTTAAAAGATATGTTTGGTATTTTAAGAGTAAAAGTTCCTCCTTCACAATCATGATATATATTATTTTATTAGATGAAACTGTATTCTAAATTGAAGCTTAACTATAAATGTAAGAAAATAACCAGCCTGCTCTTGTGTTTTACAACTGAGCTAATGGGCACTGAGCCCCAAAGTGAGAGAAAAGCATTAAAAGTTACTGAACACGTCCATTTTTGACATTGTAAACATATTGTAAAACAGCATGTTCATGTCATCTTAAGAAGGAAAATAAAAAACAAAAAGCAAATAATTTTTTTTTTTGAGACTCAGCCATTTTAAAAGAGGTTGGCTGTACATTACACTTTTTTGATCAGGTTTCACTGTGGAACACTTTCAGTCCCAGAGCTGTGGATTCACCTCAGAAAGTCATCGCCAAGCACTGTTACTGACATTGAATGTTGAGGCCGAGATGTGAATTTCTGTTTCTGTTTTGTAGACAATGATAACCAAAGAGACTCCCACAGTCACTCAAATTCTTTCACTATACAGAAGCTTATTTCACTATGTCACAAAGACATTGCCTGCTGATGCCCGTATGTTGATGCACACGTGTGCTTCAGTGCTCTAGCAAGAGAAAGATTGCAGTCAACAGACAAGAAGAGAACAGACATTGCAGGCATACATTTAGTTTAAATGAAACAGAAGTTTAGTAAGTTTTGTACGGATGCTTTAGTATAGGCACAGTGGTAGCACAGAGCTGTTACTCCTGCCTCATAGTGCCAGTCTATATGTAGTTTGCATGTTCTCTCCATGTATTTATGGATTGATTTGTATCTGAGTATTGTGTTTATAGTTCTTTTAGTCACTTCCCAAAGCTTCTGACCAGAGGTGAAAACTGGAATGTTGATCCACCAGTAAACTGGGAGCTTTGCCTTTTGGCTCAGCTCTCCCTTCATCAGGATTCACTAGTACAATGAAAGCATAACCAGTTTACTTGTCGATCTCCTTCTTCCTTCTTCCCTCACTAGTAAACAAGATCATGAGATACTTAAATTCATCCACTTGAGGCAGCACCCCATCTCAAACCCTTTTTCAGCAGAGAACCAGGACCTGAAACGTGGAGGTGCTAATCCTCATACAGTAACTGCTGCTTCACACTCGGCCGCAAGCAAACCCAATATGCACCTGAGGTCACAGCAGACTGAAGTCAGCAGGATAACATCATCTTCAAAAAGCAGAGATGTCATCCTAAGGTCACCACACTGGAGATGATTCCTTCCTTGGCTGTTCCTAGAAATTCTTTCCATAAAAGTTATGAACTAAATTGGTGACAAACTCCACACCCACTGGGATTAAATCTAACTTACTGCGGCAATGCGGACCAAGCTTTCACTCCAGCTGTATGGGACTGAAGAGCCTGCAACAGCACCCCATAGGACTGCACTGGGGTCGTCCAAAGCATTCTTCACAAATGTGGAAGGAACATTTTGTTAAACTAAAACCTTTGCTACTTCAAAGTGGACATATTTGGCAAGTTTCAGGGCTTTTTAATTTGACATTAGAACACCAGTACTCTTCACATGTCCATCCATCCATATCTACACGAACAAACTACATATTTATTAAGGTTTATAAAAAATGCTTCACCTTTTAGAGCATAATTTCATGTGGCAAACTAAAATACACAATGACTGTGAAGAAATAACTTTAACTTAAAAAATACTGAAATTACCCTATAAAGAAGACTAACATTCTAGTTTGTCATTTAGTCATCGTCAGCAGGACTATCAATGACGTTCTTTCTTATCCTGCCCTCCTTGTACATTTTTACTGGTGGATTCAGAACAGCTGAACCGGTGGTTCTTTTCAGCTATTTCTACTCTGGCCTTTCCCTTCAAACTGGAGAGCTCAATTGGCCTGGTTTGCCTTTTTTCCTTATTTTGAAGTAAGTGCGAGACCCACTGAGCATTTTCTATGACAATGACACTTGGATCCACTCACACTCTAGCCAGGAGGTTACCCATCTGCCCATGGAGGTCTCCTACTTGAGCACTAAGATGGTAGCTCACTTGAAGAGGCTGCTGTATGTCTGTCAGTTATTGTTCCTCCTTCCTCTCTGGTAGTTCAGTTAGAGGAGACCCACAGGGGGTCTTTAGTCCTGCCAAGGGTGTCAGGGATCAGAGATGACATCTTGCTCAACAAGGTGCTCTGAACTGCCTGATAATTCTATTGACACTGCTGGACAGTTTTGAGCACTCGCCTTGTTCTTATATCTGACCCTAACCCACTAGCTCTCTGGACTGGAGTCTCCTCCTTCAACACTTTAGTTGTGCACAGTGTCTTTCTGAAGGACGTCTAGGTGAGTTCCTCCAGTTCTCTGTTTATTCACAGTAGTGCAATATTCTCCTCAACCGCATTTATTTCTATAACTCATTTTCATACTATACATGCTGCTTAAAGTGCTTTACAAGAAAACAAATCATCAACCGTGAAGTTGATATGTTAGGTAAAAAGGCATCTCAGTCTGGTGTGGACTTCTGGAAAACTCAATCCATAAAGCCGAAGAATAAAGATGAATGTCATCATATTGTGATTAGTTTTACAATTTGTTTGATCTAAGCTTGTTTTGTCTAACATGAGTTGAATGTAAACTAAATTGCTAGATGGCTGTTCCCTCTCACTGCTGCTTAAACCTCGTACTGTTATGGTGGACCAAGTGTTCATCCAGAGCAGATTGCATTCATTAACTCTCTGCTACATTTTTCCCGACTCCAGCCCTTTATGTGCCTTTTGTGGCTTTCTCAGTCACTTTTAAGAACCTTAGGCAGCTGCTCATAAAGCAAAATTAACTTTTAAACTATTTAAATGACGAAGGTCTCCTTTGACTTCTTGTTGTCCTACATGTACTGTATTGTTGAGGTCTGACACTCTCAGTTCTTCAAGGAACACACAGTCTCAGTTCAGCTCAGTTACCTGACACACTTATCAGTTCGGCTTCTTTCTTCTTTAAACTTTTGCAGATTAAATCCTTCTCTTACTTCACACAAGTGTCAGCTAATAGGAATTAACAATTACCTTTGTATCTTATTACAATGTGGATTCGTTTATAATTCCAATAAAGGCCAACACCCTTCAACTTTTAGGAGCAAATAAAAAGTGAAAAGATTAAAAGAATAAAAAAAGATTCTGTTACACTGGGTGATATTACCTAGCAGTCCATCTACAAACTTAATGAAAATAAATAAAGTCTGTTTCCTTTTCATAACGTGTGACACTTTAAAACAGTTTATCTTCAAAAACAAACATCTCCAAGTTTTTACTCACCAGACAGAGCACTGACGTCTTCATCAGATCTCCTTCTCCTGGAGTTCATGGACACAAATTTCTTACACAAGCCGTCTTCACTCATCTTTGATTCTGTAATCTGAATGGCAGTTTGTCTTCTTTGACAGCTCCTTTAAAGCAAACTTAATGTGAAATCTCAGCAAGTGTGGGCTGTGGAAACAAAACAAAGAGGACATGAAATTTAAAAATAATAAGAGCTGAGCAGAGAGATGGCAGACTCAGGTCTCTCATCATTTTGACATGAGGGACTGAAAGTCCACAACTTGATAACGGACTCTGCAACTGAAAGTCGATGGTCAATGTGAAACTCTGATGGTGTGACCCACAATCTAATTGAGGCCACAGAATCCAATTATGAGACGTGACACCTTTGGAACACATGAATTCAATGGCTGTGTCTTCTTGTGCTGACGTCTGTAGGACCCTTAAGGTTATTTTGTGGATACGCAACCTTCAAGACTGAAGTACTAGGAGGCTGTCATTGATCAGGAGACCTTACATTAGCCAGTGAATATTCTGTCTTTGGAGTTTTGATAATTTTGGTGTTGGCGTATCTCAGACATTTGGAACACTAATATGAAGCTAACAACACGGTATGTAAAAACAGATTTGTAAATCACTGACACCTCTCATGGACAAAGCAGTGTTCATTTGGACAATACATTAAGATTTCATTCTAGTTTTAGTCTTCAGATTAAATTGCATTTTAGTTTTAGTCACATTTTAGTCAATTAGTTATTGTTAGTTTTAGTCAACAAAAAATTAATGAATTTTAATTGAGAAAAAGTTAATTGGTTTTAGTTGACTGAAAGTAAAAGTAAATTAGCCAAACAGTCCAGATCAGATGGATGTCTTGTTTAACACATGAATATGCGTAGAACATACTGTACCTGTAAATGATTATACTAACATGTACACTCAGGAGCTAAACCACATGTACTGATTATTGAACATAAAATGAAGAGTTAGCTGTAGAGAAGATTTCCTCCAAAAGCCCCTGGTCAGATAATGGCCGCTCTGCTCTGTCATCACACTTTTCTGCCTCTTATTTATGCTGCTGTAAGATTTTACCAAAAAGGCCGACCAAGCAGCACACATTTCATCTCAGCACATGGTTTATAAAGAATAAGATCATCATGGACTGTCTGATTAATCTGAACATGTGCACAGTTTAAATTTATTATCTCATATTTTCTGTCAGGGCATGGTGGCGCAGTGGGTAGCGCTGCTGCCTTGCAGTTAGGAGACCCAGGTTCACTTCTCGGGTCCTCCCTGCATGGAGTTTGCATTTTCTCCCCGTGTCTGCGTGGGTTTACTCTGGGTGCTCCGGTTTCCTCCCACAGTCCAAAGACATGCTGGTTAGGCGGTTTGGTGATTCTAAATGGTCCCTGGTGTGTGCTTGGTGTGTAGGTGTGTGTCCTGCGGTGGGTTGGCACCCTGCCTAGGATTGTTTCCTGCCTTGCGCCCTCTGTGTTGGCTGGGATTGGCTCCAGCAGACCCCCATGACCCTGTAGTTAGGATATAGCGGGTTGGATAATAGATAGATGGATATTTTCTGTCCAATAAATGAAAATACTGCTTAAAGTTATACTAAAACGAAATTCAAACATTGTTATATCTGTACTGTTGAATTTGTGAATTCCAAAATAATTGAGGATTCTTACATTTAACCAAACCCATAAAAGCTGTTTTTGTAACAAAATACTTTTCAAATCTGGTTTGACAGAGAATCACTCTGTTAGGTTTACAACATTTACTATTGTAAGAATTATATTTACACCATTAGCTAGTTAAAAAAATAATAATTAACAGATGAGTTAATGTTTTTCACATCAATCCTCAGTTTCAGAACTCTTGATAAAGAGCCTTTGCTGTGCTGTTTCTAAAGTGTCTCCCCTGAGTGAGTGATCAGACTTTTCTGTTGCTTAGCCTGAGTGCCAATCCACAATTACAAAAGTTACATGTAGTCAATTAATTGAGAGACTGCATTACATTCACTAACGGACCATTCTAATATATGACGTAAGGGCTTTTATTAAGTTTGTCACTTTCTTGGGGATATGCGCATAAACATTAGTTTGCCCAAAGAAACCAAAAGAATAACACAAGTTTAGTGTTTGCAGATTCGAATTCAGCAATGAAGCAGTGCTGTTTTGCCATACACTAGATCTACGTGTCGCATTAATTGGGAGATGCACTTCAAGCTCTGAAATCCTAAATCAATTTTATGTTAGTATTAACAAATGGAGCAGCTCATTTCATCAATGATGTAGACAAGCCAATAGCCACTTCATTTGAAATTTGCCTCGATTTTTAATTGCTACTATTGCTTCGTCACTCCCACTGTACCCGTAATGTGTAAGTGGATACGTGCAAGGCGAAAGAATGTGAAGCTTCTGTTCTTTATCGGACTGTGTAGCGCACTGTATTAAAGGCGATTAATCCCCTCGTCATTTCATCTGCTGTAACAAATGCATGACATTACAAGCTAAACAGACATAACTCGTATCGCAGGCTGAGCGCATCTGATTGCGCTCTCAAAGCTGCACGAATCTGTTTCTTAAGCAGGGATACAACTGGCAATAAAATCCTGTGTGTGAGTGTTTGTGTTTTTTCTTCCTTAATAAGTGTTTTCCCCATTCGCACTTGACGCTTTAATATTAGCAGGGTGAACGAGAGCCAGAGGTAACAGTATTGGTGTCAGGCAAGTTGCCATCTAGATAACGTTACATACCTTGGCATTAATCTCAGGATGGCGCACCTCTAGACAACTCTTTGGGTTTGTGGTGTTCTTTTCTGTGAGCTTCATTTCACATGGCCTACACTGGGTTTTACTTTCATCATCTTTATAATTATAGTTGGTCCATATGTCTGAGCACACTTGTCACCTGAAATTCATGTTGGCCGATAGAGTGAAGCGGAGTGGAGCAGGATTCTGGCTGACATCATGATTTCTGGATGGTGCCCAAACCCATGTTATCCAGTGACGAGCATGCACGAAGGGTATTGCTGCAGATCGGAGACATTGTGGGTGGATATAGAAGTGGGAAAACTGTCAATCAAATTCAACTTCAGCAAATCATATCGTGGTAATTCAGAACTTCAACAAATGAGATTGCTGTTACTGTATGACAATCAAAAACTCACCTGTCCAATTATCAACATTTGAAGTTGTCTATCAAGTGTCATTTTAACCAATCGTTTCACAGTTCATAATTCCTACCGCTTTGAGGTTCCGACTTATACAGTTTCCTCTTAAATAACTTGCCATTGTACCAAGCGACGAAACTCCATTAAACGAAAGGAGACAAAAAAGAAGCAGCAGCGATGAAACACCATTAGACAAAACAAGAAGTAGCGACGAAACTAATTGCTCATTATTTTTGACAATGGAAGTAAGTGTGCTTCGAAATGAAAAGTTTGAAATTTGTATTTGCACAGTTTTCTTCATATTTTTAATAAATTGTTTTGCATGGTTATTTTTGTACCATGAACCTTTACGTTTGTATTAGTAATCATTTTCGCTGTAGTAATTGATTTATATTTAGTGCTTGGACTGGGCTGTCACTCAGCGGTACCGGCAACTCTTCAAATTCCGAAAGGCAAGTTTCACGAGAACTCCTCGACTGTGCATGGAAGACGAAAAAAACTTTTACAAGAATCTTGGAAATGCTTGATTAGTCCTTCTGTGGTAAAGCAGGCTTTTGATAATTTTCAGATTGACTGAAGAGGTGCGATATTACCTTTTATTCCTTTTCAGTTTAGTTCCTTATGATGGAGTTCTTGGAGTAATGTATCTTATTTGTAATACCAAGTAATCTGCCGTGTTTTGTACCGCCAATTTTAATAAACTTCATGGAAGTTTTGTGCAGATGATGCCTGCCATTTCTAAACTGTTAAAGACTTTCCTGTAATGTGCCACTTTACTGAGGAAACAGGAGTGTTCAGACAACACCAGACAGCCAGCAAAAGACAAACACTTCATGTGACAATTTGATGTTTTATTTGTGTGTCCACGCTGGCTGTGTGGCTGCAGGGGGCAGTGGACTGAGAACAAGGGGTTCAAGTTTATGAGGCTGCAGAGATCAGCAGGGCCTCCAGGAGGACTCCAACATGAAAACTGTTGGAATTCATCATAAAGCCATGGAGCAGATGATCACTTGCTGGTAACTTAGTTCAGATAACAACATCTAGTAGCAGAGAGCTATGATGACTTTAGATCACCAAACTCTTGTATTTTCTTGTCCAACAGGCTATGGACCAGGGAATCACAGAGCTCCTAGGCAGGCTGAGGTGCAACCAGGCAGCATCAGATGGACTAAAACATAATGTCCCAGAGGTGTTCTATTAGATTTAGGTCAGGCGAGTGCAGGGGCCAGTCAATGGTATCGATTCCTTCATCCTCCAGGAACTGCCTGCATATTCTTGCCAATGAGGTCGGGCATTGTCGTGCACCAGGAGGAACCCAGGAGCCACTGCACCAGCATAGGCTCTGACAATGGGTCCAAGGATTTCATCCCGGTATCTAATGGCAGTCAAGTTGCCGTTGTCTAGACTCTAGAGGTCTGTGCATCCCTCCATGGATTTGCCTCCCCAGACCACCAAACCAGTCATGCTGAACGATGTTACGGTCAGCAAAATATTCTCCATGGCTTCTCCAGACCCTTTCACATATGTCACGTGTGCTCAGGGTGAACCTGCTGTAATCTGTGAAAAGCACAAGGCACCAGTGGTGGACCTGCCAATTTTGGTATTCTATGGCAAATGCCAATCAAGCTCCATGATGCTGGGTGGGCAGTGAGCACAAGGCCCACTAGAGGACGTCTGGCCCTCAGGCCACCCTCATGAAGTCTGTTTCTGATTGTTTGGCCCGCTGGATGTCCTTTTGTAGGCTCTGGCAGTGCTCATCTTGTTCTTCCTTGCCCAAAGAAGCAGATACCTGTGGTTCCAGCTGATGGGTTAAGGAACTTTTACATGGGGCCCTGTCCAGCTCTCCTGGAGTAACTGCCTGTCTGTCTCCTGGAATCTCCTCCATGCCCTTGAGACTGTGCTGGGAGACACAGCAAACCTTCTGGCAATGACACGTATTGATGTGCCTGCCATCCTGGAAAATTTGGACTACAGTTAGGTCCATAAATATTTGGACAGAGACAACTTTTTCTAATTTTGGTTCTGTACATTACCACAATGAATTTTAAATGAAACAACTCAGGTGCAGTTGAAGATGATAACATCATCCGGTCGTCAGCTTCAAAGGGTTTGGCCGTCGTCCAAGCCTTTTTATACTGGCTGCTCCATGTGCTGGTCCTCTCTGGTCTCCAAACAAGGACAGTAAAGACTTAACCTCACCTGCAAAAAAATACAAGAATAGCCCAATGCCTACATTGCAGTTTGTTCATTCTTCAAACTGCTAAAGTAATGGTTTTCTAAATGCAGGCAGACTAGCCCCTGTGTGCCAAACTTAGTCTGCACATGTGAATGAATCCTTAAAAGTGTTTTACAGAGACAGTGACATTAACCTTAATATTATAGCAAACGTATTATAACAGTAGGGTTGGGCAATAAATTGATTTTATTGATGAATTTGAGTTTTTGGTTTCGGGCGATGTGTAGAAATGAAAATCTTGATTCACTTTCCTGTCCATCAAACTGCCTGCCCCCTCACACACAAGATGGCAGCACACAAGTTAACAAGTGAGAAGCTGGTGTCTAAAACTGGCAGTGTCCGTTCAGTCTGAGTAAAATGAGAATGTAGGTCTACGAGATGTACAGGTTAGCAGCAGCCATGAAAAAACCTGTCTGTTAAAAAGCAGGTAACAGTAGTGGTGTCATTTTCCTGTCACAAATCAAATGAATAAAGGGGCCCCCAGCGGAAAGAAAGAAATTACAGATGCAGTGATGTTTCACGTTGTCATTGATGTGGTGCCCATATATACTGTGAAAAAGCCTGGAGTCATCCACATGCTGAACACAATCAACTGCAGATATGAGCTACAGAGTTGAAAGTCTTGTGCTGAAGTAGCCCAACCACATCTGTACAACAACACACAATAAAACACAAAGCAGCTGGAGAAGGTGTTGTGCCACCCCATAAAGACAGACTTATGGCCCACCTGAACCATATAGTTCTACCCGAGTGTGACAGCACATGTTGTGACCAATGAATGGAGTCTGCAAAGTGTCTGCCACCAAATATCTCACTTCCCCTGGAACCGCAGGAAAGACCACCAAGTCAGAATGACTATGGGCAGCAGCACCAACCTGATCAAAGCTCTAAAAGTGAAGGAGTGGACACACCTGAAGTGCTTTGGAGCCAAAGGTGAGCCTTTAAATGCTCTGATTATTTCAGATTGATTGTTAAATCAGTGGTAGCGCAGGTTAGGTGTATTGGCGGTCCTAAATTGTCCCTAGTGTGTGCTTGGTGTGTGTGTGTGTGTGCCCTGCGGTGGGTTGGCACCCTGCCCGGGGTTTGTTCCTGCCTTGCGCTCTGTGCTGGCTGGGATTGGCTCCAGCAGACCCCCTGTGACCCTGTGTTAGGATATAGCGGGTTGGATGATGGACGGGTGGATGGATGTTTAATAAGAAATTAATGATAAGTTGCATTCATTTATAGGAAAGGTGCTTAGTATTTTTATTGTCACACACATATGCTTGGGAGGCAGGCTATGGGCTTAACCAAGGGTGGAAAACAAGAGCAGGTTTTTTTAAAGTGCACTAACCTTTCCTTTACTCTCCTTCTCCTACAGATCCCCCGAAGGGAAAGCAAAATAAAGTACTTCCTTCTTCCCTTGCATAACCGCACCTCTTATCGAGGTCAATGCCGACTTCATTTTGTGGACCTCACCTCTTCCTCCATGACTATTATAAAAGCCCAGCTCCTTTTCTCTTTAGATGTCCCTGTTTTGGACGCAGAGCCAGACATTGCTCTAGAGCCATTTCTTGGAAATTTGATTTGCTTCAATTTGTACGCTGTACCATATAGGGGGTGGTTCCCCAAATTTTTTTCTGCCTTCTTTGTGTCTCATTACAGTGGTGTAGTTGGCATAATTGTGTTTCATGTTATCTGAGGAGCAGGACCATAACAGCATCCTTAAAAATCTGGCAATCAAGCTACAACAGGTTAAAGTCCTTTGGTGGAATCCAAAGCCCAAATCAAAGCTTGTTTGGCTTTCCATCAAGATCAGCCATGACAATCCTGTCTTGGAGGTCTACAGACAATTCCTTTGACTTCATGCTTGGTTTGTGTTCTGACATGAACTGTCAACTGTGGGACCTTCTATAGACCGGTGTGTGCCTTTCCAAATCATGTCCAATCACCTGAATTGACCACAGGTGGACTCCAATTAAGCTGCAGAAACATCTCAAGGATGATCAGGGGAAACAGGATGCACCTGAGCTCAATTTGGAGCTTCATGGCAAAGGCTGTGAATACTTATGTACATGTGCTTTCTCAGTTTTTTTATTTTTAATAAATTTGCAAAAATCTCAAGTAAACTTTTTTCACGTTGTCATTATGGGGTGTTGTGTGTAGAATTCTGAGGAAAAAAATGAATTTAATCCATTTTGGAATAAGGCTGTAACATAAGAAAATGTGGAAAAAGTGATGCGCTGTGAATACTTTCCAGATGCACTGTATATACAGTATATACATACATACATATACATATTCCATCTTCATTAGGAGAATACAACAATAATATTCTCATGTCAGTACAACCAATTCTTACATACTGTACATATACATAGATTAAAAAACACACATTAAAATGCCAATACATCAATTCAGCTAAAAAGAAAAACGCAGTTCAGTTGTGTGGTTGTGCAGAGAGAGCATTACCACTTCGTAAAAAGGCCTGCATGCACGGCTTCGCATTCCACGTCCTTCCAGTGTGAATGTTTATTCCAAAGAGTCTGTTTTTTTGGTTTTTTTTTTAACATTTAACAGAAAATTCCACCGTTGATCGAAAGCGAGCAAGGCAAGCTATTGAAGTGGGGTTGGGTCACCGTAGGTGGCCAGGGGGTACACGATATGTCAAACGTAAATGTGCATCTTCTTTCATGCGTATAACAAACCAAATC